>NC_072770.1:3833131-3906196 GCF_022539595.1 Amphiprion ocellaris | reverse complement strand
TGTTTCTAGAATAAGTGACTCTTTCTGTCAGTTCCAGCTTACATCTGATCAGCAGATGGACGGACGTCTTAAAAGTTCATTAATTCATCCTTCGACTGGTCGCTCTTGAAGGACAGACAGCTGGGTTCAGGACAGACAGCTGGGTTCAGGACAGACAGCTGGGTTCAGGACAGACAGCTGGGTTCAGGACAGACAGCTGGGTTCAGGACAGACAGCTGGGTTCAGAACAGTCTGGTCTCTGCTGCTGGATCCTCTAACAAAACCACAACAGAAAAAAAATGATGAAAAACATCTTCAAGCTGTTGATAAACACAACAAAAACTTTGAGTCTGAAATGTCTTTCTGTCAGTTTTACTGTCTCACCTTCCACCTGCAGATTGTCTGAAATGAAGGGGATGCTCCTTTGACCAGTCACTCTTCATGGACACACAGCTGGATCCAGGTAGGTCCAGGTCCAGGTCCAAGTCCAGCAGAGTGTGTTTTCTGCTGCTCTGGGCTTCAACACACACAGCTGTGAGTGTGAATAATGACAGCAGTGATGTGATGCGGAGCTCTGACAGTTAGAGATGCTCATCTCACCTCTGAGCTTTGCTCTGGTTCTCCTGTTCCCCACACAGAGATCTTCCCTCCTCTCTGTCCTCACACTGATGCATAGCAGACAAACACAACAACCTGCTGGGAGAGTCACACATTAGTTCTCCTCCTTCCTCTCAGTCACATGACAAACACACTCAGCTCTGATTGGAGGAAACCTGTCCAGCTTTGGGACAGCTGCTTCACCTCAACACTCCATCTAAAAACTGTAAAAGCTCGTCAATATCTGACATGTTTCTCTTTGTCCAGGTCCTCTATATCCAGTCAGAGGCTGCAGTGGCAGCTGCTCCAGTCATCCAGAGTCAATCATGTTACCTTGATGCTGCTGAATCCACATCAGCTCCAGAGACGTTCTACCTTCATCTGTGGAGGAAACAGCCAGAGCAGAGCTGAAACATGATAACTTCTCCCCACAGGAACAGTAAAGTCTGATCTGACCTTTAATGTTCACACGTTGCTGTGATTCTTCCTCATGTTCACATCAACCACATCTACATCCTTTATAAAAGCTGCTTTCTGTTCACATCAGCCTCTGAAACACAACAACTGTGAAGAGTGAAGAAGAAAAGCCAGAAATGAGAAATGAATGACTGTGGATGTAGAAACTGGTCAGTCTGAACTTCTGATAGAAATGTTTCATTGACAGGTAGAAACAGTGAGTCAGACAGATCCTTCAGGCTCAGCAGGAGTCAGAGAGACAGTCAGAGTCTGCTGAAGGAAAAACCTGCTGATGTTCACACAGTCTGTTACCATTCTGCTGCCTGTCTGTCCTCAGTTCTACTGCTGATACCAAATGAGAAATGAAACAAGGAATCTGCACAATCCAAGATCAGACATTAGATGGAGTTTCTTTTGTCGTTTTTTTTTATCTTGAAACTAGAAAAAAGTTGGTTTTAACTTGAAACAAAACACAAAAGAACAAAGACCACATGCAGTTAAATTTGTGTCGTCATGTCACAGTCAGAAACGAGGAAACAGGAAATGATGTCGTTTTTTACTAGTTTCTGCCACTTTGGATTGAATCCACTAATAAACTATCAGATGTCTGATCAGCTGAACTGGTTGGATTTAGTTCAGACACAAACACCAACATTATTCTTTCTGCTGCTGGTTGTCAGGTTTGTTTAATCCTTCAGCTTCACACATGAATAAAGGTACAGACATCTGGAACAAGAGTTCAACATGTAGGTTTACTGCTTTTATCTCCTTTTCTTCTACATTTTGACTTTACCGCACTTGGCATGAATATATGTGATGTTGTTCTCTGCAGCCCTGCCTCAGTCAAAAGCTCAGCTCACTGCTCTGTAATATTCACATCTTTAACGAGCTCTCCTCATAGCTGCTGTTATGCTGACATCTGCTGGACAAACACAACAATTACACTGTACATAAAGAATCAGTTGGCTTCAGAAACAGGATTTTAAATGATTTAGAGTCAAGCTACTGCACATTCATTACAAAGACGTGTTTGTTACTGGATTTGTTTCACTGTTGAATCTGGTCGAAAAGCATTTAGATTCATGTTAAGGCTCCTTAACCCTCGTGTCGTCCTGCGGGTCAAAATTGACCCGTTGTTTGAAAATGTGAAGAAAAAAAAGTATTTTCACAGTGAAACTTCTGATGTCCACATTTTCAACGTTTTTGGGAAATCTTTGAACATTTTTTGGTGGAAAAAAGAAATGTTAAAAATGTTTCTTAAGAACATTCACATAAAAATTAACCAAAATCCAGCAAAATTCGCTGGATTTTGGTTGATTTTTATGTGAATGTTCTTAAAGACAATATTAGAAGTTTTAATGATATATATGTAATCACTTTAGATATTTTTCTGATTTTTTTAGAAGATTTTTTGTCATTTTTTGAAAATTCTTACAACAATTTTCTTGCCAAATATGGGGGATTTTATTTAAAAATAAAACGTTTAAGGGAAATTTTTAAGGAATTATTGGAATTTTCTTCCTGAAGGTTTTGCATGTTTTCAGAAATTTGGGGAATTTTTTTGCTGAATTTTTTGATTTTTTTTCAGACAAAGAAATAATATTTTTTGGTGCCCATAAATGAGGACAACAGGAGGGTTAATGAAACTGACTGAAAGAGAACACAGAAATTAGCCACCTTGGAACATTTAGCTAAAAGGCAGCACATATGTGGTATCATTACACAAGTATTTGATGCATGTTAATAATAAAATCAGCATTTCTGTGGGCTTTTCTTTGATATGAGGTTATTTTATCATCCTTCCTGCACCGTCAGGTTAAAGTGATCCTTTAAACAGCTCAGCAGGAAAGATGCAGCTGAACACTTGTGCAGGGATTCACCATGAAGCCAACATGAGAAGGAAGAGAATCCAAACAGTCTTCATCTACCCCTTTAAAGTCTCATGTCCTGCACTGGCGGCTCTGTCTCCACACTACATACAGGTGCTGGTCATATAATTAGAATATCATGAAAAAGTTTATTTCGGTAATTCCATTCAAAAAGTTAAACTTGTATATTATATTCATTCACTACACACACATTGATATATTTGAAATGTTTATTTCTCTTAATTTTGATGATTATACCTGAATACTAATGAAAATCCCAAATTCAGTATCTCAGACCATTAGAATATTGTGGAAGGGTTCAATATTGAAGACACCTGGTGCCACACTCTAATCAGCTAATTAACTCAAAACACCTGCAAAGGCCTTTCAATGGTCTCTCAGTCTAGTTCTGTAGGTTACACAATCATGGGGAAGACTGCTGACCTGACAGTCGTCCAAAAGACGACCACTGACACCTTGCACAAGGAGGGCAAGAGACAAAAGGTCATTGCTAAAGAAGTTGGCTGTTCACAGAGCTCTGTGTCCAAGCACATCAATAGAGAGGCGAAGGGAAGGAAAAGATGTGGCAGAAAAAAGTGGACAAGCAACAGGGATAACCGCACCCTGGAGAGGATTGTGAAACGAAACCCATTCAAAAATGTGGGGGAGATTCACAAAGAGTGGACTGCAGCTGGAGTCAGTGCTTCAAGAACCACCACACACAGACGTATGCAAGACATGGCTTTCAGCTGTCGCATTCCTTGTGTCAAGCCACTCTTGAACAAGAGACAGTGTCAGAAGCGTCTCGCCTGGACTAAAGACAAAAAGGACTGGACTGCTGCTGAGTGGTACTGTGAAGAGGAAGATGTGATACGCCAGACACAGCAATGTAGAAGAACTGAAGGCCACTATCAGAGCAACCTGGGCTCTCATGACACCTGAGCAGTGCCACACAAGGATCGAGTCCATGCCACACCGCATTGCTGCAGTAATTCAGGCAAAAGGAGCCCCAACTAAGTACTGAGTGCTGTACATGCTCATACTTTTCATGCTCATACTTTTCAGTTGGCCAACATTTCTAGAAATCCTTTTTTGTATTGGTCTTAAGTAATATCCAAATCGGACTAATAAACTGCAGCATGCGTCAACATATTAACATCTACCTGAGAATGTGCACAACTCTAAGAGTAAACTGAACACACATAATGTACTTCTGGATGCAACGTGTTCTGTACATATGCTGCATTTCTTCTTCTTTTTACTTCCAGTCTGAACTCCAGCTGCCCTCATAAAGTCCTGATTGTTTCATGCAGCACGGATAAAACTAATAGTCACTTCAACTTTCACCGTCTGTGGAGTGAAATGGACTGTCATCTGTTTGTTCTCTAAGCTTGTTGATACTCGTGTAATGTTGGTGATGTAACTGTGCAGAGGATTGTGGCTCAGAATGGATGGAAAAGCATGTTGGCTGCACACTTCAGAATCCCTCCACATGTAGTAGAAATCCTGGTTTTAGTAAATTACATTTAACATGCTGTGTATCAGGACAGACTAAATCTGTTTCTGGTGTCATACATATTTGGAAATATTGGAACGCAGTCATAGTTCCAACATTTTCTTCAAACTCACTAAAAGTTTAAAGGACAAAAAATGAAAACTGCTTTAACAAGGAAGACAGAAACAGTAGAAGTAAAAGTTTTTCACACCCACACCATGGTACACAGATACATGCAGACTGTACAGTAGATCAGAGACACTTACATCCACCTCAACGTCTCCATTGAGAAGCAACTCCATCAGCACCTCTGGGAAGTCCTTCAAGGCTGTTGGAAAACCATCCAGGAGACCTCATGAAGCTGATGGAGAGAATGCCAAGAGTGTGCAAAGCTGTCATCAAAGCAGAAAGGGAGCTACTTTAAAGACTCTAAAATATAAAACATAATCTGGTTTAACATTTTATCAGTACACTACATAATTCCATATGTGTTTTTTTACAGTTTTGTTGTCTCCAGTATTCAATTACAAAGTGGACAGTAATTAAAATCAATAAAAACCACTGAATGAGAATGTGTGTCCTAACTGTTGACTGATATCCAGCAATTGTGTCTGCTTGCACTTGACAAAGGCCACTAAAATGAACCGTAACAGTTAAAAATGAGGAAACCAAAAATGCTAGTGCAGTTGGATTTAATATGCTGCCACAGTCTAAGCTAGCAAAACTCTGTCCAACTTTGCTACTGCAGTGTGAGCCGCTGTGGAGCTCAGAAAACACTTTCTGTTCCACATGTCCCACTAGTTTAAAGTCTTACCTGTTGGCCGACCAACAAAATATACAGAACAGGGCTAGCTAAATGGCTAACAAAATATACAGAACAAGGGTAGCTAACCGGCTAACAATATACAGAACAGAGCTAGCTAACCGGCCAACAAAATATACAGAACAGTGCTAGCTAACCGGCTAACAAAATATACAGAACGGGGCTAGCTAACGGCTAACAAAATATACAGAACAGGGCTAGCTGACTAGGCTACACAATTTACCAAACGGTGCTAGCTAGCAAATCCGAGCAGTGGCGCCAAGGTGGTGACGTCATCGATCACGCTGCCTGCTCTGGACCAATCAGCAGCCGTAGATCCGCCGCTCTCTATATAACCGCGGTGTTTCTGTTCAGCCGGCAGATGCAGCTTTGTCGTCGCCATGTCAGGACATGTCATGACGCATCAGGACACGGCGTTGGCGGGAGAGGACACGGCGTTGGCGGGAGAGGACACGTCCGCGGAGAAGTTGCTGCTGGCAGTGTTTTTGGCGTTACATATGGTAAGGGGATAAATTCTTTTAACCAGTAGCGTTGTGTTATTGTACATTAAGTTAGCGACATGTCAAGAGTTGTGTTTTGTCATGTTTGAGCGCTTTTGGACTGCAGTTGGTCCAGACTAAGAGGCTAATTTAGCTAGCGGGCTAATTTAGCTAGCGGGCTAATTTAGCTAGCGGGCTAATTTAGCTAGCGGGCTAAAGTAGCACTGGTGTTCAACGGCTAATTTAGCTAGCCAGTTAACTTGGCTTCTGAATACTTGTGTTAATTACTGCTGCAGTTGTCCATCATTATTAGTGTGAGCTTCTCAGCTTATATCTCTCAAAAAAGTTATTTCACTTTAACTGAAACCCATTCAGCTGCACCAAAGTTCAACATCCACTGGTTTGAATTAAACTGCTCTTCAGTTAATATTGCACATTACCTCTGATTTTTCAAAAATATCATTACATTCCCTCTCTCTTCAACTGCTGAAGTTTAGTACAGTGTGTTAAGTGAGATTAATAGTGTATAGACTAACAACCAACCATTGTTTATTATTTACTGTATTTGTAGTACAACAAAAGATGGGACATCCTACTTGTAGATCTATAACTGCACAAGCCATAAAATCCACAAAAAGAGCCTACAATAAATCGTCTCAAATAAATTAATATTTTTTGCATTGTGTATTGTATCTCAGCTAATGTGTAAGAGCTCATGTTTTTGCATGTATTGTACCACAGCTAACATATACGAGCTCATTTTGTGCATGTATTGTATCCCAGCTAATGTCTAAGAGCTAATGTTTTGCATCTATTGTACCGCAGCTAATGTCTAAGAGCTAATGTTTTGCATCTATTGTACCACAGCTAATGTCTAAGAGCTAATGTTTAGCATCTGTTGTACTGCAGCTAATGTTTAAGAGCTCGTTTTTTGCATGTATTGTACCGCAGCTAATGTATACGAGCTCATTTTTTGTATGATTTCCCGCAGCTAATATTTAAGAGCTCAGTTTTTTCATCTGTTGTATCACAGCTAATGTTTAAGAGCTCATTTTTTGCATTGTGTATTGTACCGCAGCTAATGTATAAGAGCTCTTTTTTTTGCATCGATTGTACCGCAGCGAATGTATACGAGCTCATTTTGTGCATGTATTGTACCGCAGCTAATGTAAAAGAGCTCATTTTGTGCAAGTATTGTACCACAGCTAATGTCTAAGAGCTAATTTTTTGCATCTATTGTACTGCAGCTAATGTCTAAGAGCTCATTATTTGCATCTGTTGTACATCAGCTAATGTGTAGGAGCTCATGTTTTTGCATGTATTGTACCACAGCTAATGTATAAGAGCTCATTTTTTTTGCATGTATTATACCACAGTTAATGTATACAAGCTCATTTTGTGCATGTATTGTACCGCACCTAATGTCCAAGAGCTAATGTTTTGCATCTATTGTACTGCAGCTAATATCTAAGAGCTAATGTTTAGCATCTGTTATACTGCAGCTAATGTTTAAGAGCTCAGTTTTTGCATGTATTGTACCGCAGCTGATGTATACAAGCTCATTTTTTGTATCTGTTGTCCCGCAGCTAATATTTAAGAGCTCAGTTTTTTCATCTGTTGTGTCACAGCTAATATTTAAGAGCTTGTTTTTTGCATTGTGTATTGTACAGCAGCTAATGTATGAGCTCATTTTTTTGCATCTATTGTACCGCAGCTAATGTAAAAGAGCTCATTTTTTGCATCGTGTGTGTGTGTGTGTTTGTGTTTGTGTGTGTGTGTGTGTGTGTGTGTGTGTGTGTGTGTGTGTGTGTGTGTGTGCACTTTAAGACCTCCTTTTTTGCATGGATTGTACCACAGCTAATGTCTTAGAGCTAATGTTTTGCATCTGTTGCACCGCAGCTAATGTTTAAGAGCTCATTTTTTGTATCTATTGTACCGCAACAAATGTATTAGATCTAGTGTGTTACAGCTAATGTGTTATAGCTAATTTACTACTAATGTGCAGGTTTTCCAGCCAAAGTGTGTGTGTGTGTGTGTGTGTGTGTGTGTGTGTGTGTGTGTGTGTGTGTGTGTGTGTGTGTGTGTGTGTGTGTTTTGACCTCCTTGTGTAGCCGGCTGAACAGGTACTCTTGTGTCTTTTTTCTGTGTCTCTGTTGTGTGTGTTGTGTTTCTGTTGTTTCTGTCATGTCTCTGTGTCCGTCTATTGTACTGCAGTTAATGTACACGAGCTCATTTTGTGCATGTATAGTACCGCAGCTAATGTCTGAGCTAATGTTTTGCATCTATTGTACTGCAGCTAATGTCTAAGAGCTAATGTTTTGCATCTGTTGTACCGCAGCTAATGTTTAAGAGCTCATTATTTGCATGTATTGTACCACAGCTAATGTTTAAGAGCTCATTTTTTGTATCTATTGTACCGCAGCTAATGTATTAGATCTAGTGTGTTATAGCTAATGTGTTATAGCTAATGTACTACTAATGTGCTGGTGTTTCAGCCCAAGTTTTCCAGCCAAAGTGTGTGTGTGTGTGTGTCTCTGTTGTGTGTCTGTTGTGTGTGTTGTGTTTCTGTTGTTTCTGTCATGTCTCTGTGTCCGTCTATTGTACCGCAGTTAATGTACACGAGCTCATTTTGTGCATGTATAGTACCGCAGCTAATGTCTAAGAGCTAATGTTTTGCATCTGTTGTACCGCAGCTAATGTTTAAGGGCTCATTTTTTTGCATGTATTGTATCACAGCTAATGTATATGAGCTCATTTTTTTTTATCTGTTGTACCGCAGCTAATATTTGAGAGCTCAGTGTTTTCATCTGTTTTATCACAGCTAATGTTTAAGAGCTCATTATTTGCATGTATTGTACCGCAGCTAATGTATGAGCTCATTTTTTTGCATCTATTGTACCGCAGCTAACGTATACGAGCTCATTTTGTGCATGTATTGTACTGCAGCTAATGTAAGAGCTAATGTTTTGCATCTATTGTACCACAGCTAATGTCTAAGAGCTAATGTTTTGCATCTGTTGTACCCCAGCTAATGTTTAAGAGCTCATTTTTTTGCATGTATTGTATCGCAGCTAATGTATATGAGCTCATTTTTTGTATCTATTGTACCGCAGCTAACGTATACAAGCTCATTTTGTGCATCTATTGTACCGCAGGTAATGTATACGAGCTCATTTTTTGCATCAATTGTGTCACAGCTACTGTTTAAGAGCTCATTTTTTCTAATTGTGTATTGTACCGCAGCTAATGTATAAGAGCTCATGTTTTGCATGTTGTACCTCAGCTAATGTATGAGCTCATTTTTTTGCATCTATTGTACCGCAGCTAATGTCTGAGCTAATTTTTTTGCATCCATTGTACCAAAGCTAATGTCTAAGAGCTAATGTTTTGCATCAATTGTATCACAGCTAATGTTTAAGAGCTCATGTTTTGCATGTATAGTACCGCAGCTAATGTATCAGAGCTCATTATTTGCATCTGTTGTACCTCAGATAATGTATGAGAGCTCATCTTTTTGCATCTATTGTACTGCAGCTAATGTCAAAGAGCTAATTTTTTTGCATCCATTGTACGGCAGCTAATGTACACGAGTTCATTTTGTGCATGTATTGTACTGCAGCTAATGTAAAAGAGCTCATTTTTTTTGCATCTATTGTACCCCAGCTAATGCACACGAGTTCATTTTGTGCATGTATTGTACTGCAGCTAATGTCTGAGCTCATTTTTTTGCATCCATTGTACCGCAGCTAATGTGTAAGAGCTAATGTTTTGCATCTATTGTACCGCAGTTAATGTTTGAGCTCATTTTTTGCATGTATTGTACCGCAGCTAATGTATACGAGCTCATTTTTTTGCATGTATTGTACCACAGCTAATGTACACGAGCTCATTTTGTGCATATATTTTTCCGCAGCTAATGTCTAAGAGCTAATGTTTTGCATCTATTGTACCGCAGCTAACGTATACGAGCTCATTTTGCGCATATATTGTACCCCAGCTAATGTACACGAGCTCATTTTGTGCATGTATTGTACCGCAGCTAATGTAAAAGAGCTCATTTTTTGCACCTGTTGTACCGCAGCTAATGTATAAGATCTAGTGTGAAACAGCTAATGTGTTTTAGCTAATGTACTACTAATGTGCAGGTGTTTCAGCCGAGGTGTTCCAGCCCAAGTGTTCCAGGCAAAATGTTCCAGCCCAACTGTTCCAGCCAAAGTGTTCCATCCGAAGTGTTCCAGCCAAAGTGTGTGTGTGTGTGTTGACCTACTTGTGTAGCCGGCTGAACAGGTACTCTTGTATCTTTTTTCTGTGTCTCTGTTGTGTGTCTGTTGTGTGTGTTGTGTTTCTGTTGTTTCTGTCATGTCTGTGTCCGTCTATTGTACCGCAGCTAATGTATACGAGCTCATTTTGTGCATCAATTGTATGACGGCTAATGTTTAAGAGTTCATTTTTTGAATTGTGTATTGTACCGCAGCTAATGTATGAGCTCATGTTTTGCATGTATAGTACCACAGCTAATGTATCAGAGCTCATTATTTGCATCTGTTGTACCTCAGATAATGTATGAGCTCATCTTTTTGCATCTATTGTACCGCAGCTAATGTCTAAGTGCTAATGTTTTGCATCTATTGTACCGCAGCTAATGTAAGAGCTAATTTTTTGCATCTATTGTACCACAGGTAATGTATACAAGCTCATTTTTTGCATCAATTGTATCACAGCTAATGTTTAAGAGCTCATTTTTTGAATTGTGTATTGTACCGCAGCTAATGTCTAAGATCTAATTTTTTTTGCATCCATTGTACTGCAGCCAATGTCTAAGAGTTAAAGTTTTGCATCTATTGTACCGCAGCTAATGTATACAAGCTCATTTTTTGCATCAATTGTATCACAGCTAATGTTTAAGAGCTCATTTTTTGAATTGTGTATTGTACCGCAGCTAATGTCTAAGATCTAATTTTTTTTGCATCCATTGTACTGCAGCCAATGTCTAAGAGTTAAAGTTTTGCATCTATTGTACCGCAGCTAATGTATAAGAGCTCATTTTTTTTCATGTATTGTACCACAGGTAATGTATAACAGCTCATTTTTTTGCATCTATTGTACCCCAGCTAATGTACACGAGCTCATTCTGTGCATGTATTGTACCGCAGCTAATGTATCAGAGCTCATTATTTGCATGTTGTACCTCAGCTAATGTATAAGAGCTCATTTTTTTGCATCTATTGTACCGCAGCTAATGTCTGAGCAAATTTTTTTGCATCCATTGTACCGCAGCTAATGTCTAAGAGCTCATTTTTTGCATCTATTGTACCGCAGGTAATGTTTTAGCTCATTTTTTGCATCTATTGTACCTCAGCTAATGTCTGAGCTCATTATTTGCATCCATTGTACCTCAGCTAATGTATACGAGCTCATTTTTTGCATCAATTGTATCACAGCTAATGTTTAAGAGCTCATTTTTTGAATTGTGTATTGTACCGCAGCTAACGTATGAGCTCATGTTTTGCATGTATAGTACCACAGCTAATGTATCAGAGCTAATTATTTGCATCTGTTGTACCTCAGATAATGTCTAAGAGCTAATTTTTTTGCATCCATTGTACGGCAGCTAATGTCTAAGAGCTAATGTTTTGCATCTATTGTACCGCAGCTAATGTTTGAGCTCATTTTTTGCATGTATTGTACCGCAGCTAATGTAAAAGAGCTCATTTTTTGCACCTATTGTACCACAGCTAATGTATAAGAGCTCATTTTTTTGCATCTATTGTACCACAGTTAATGTACACAAGCTCATTTTGTGCATGTATAGTACCGCAGCTAATGTCTAAGAGCTAATGTTTTGCATCTATTGTACCGCAGTTAATGTTTGAGCTCATTTTTTGCATGTATTGTACCGCAGCTAATGTATAAGAGCTCATTTTTTGTATCTGTTGTCCCGCAGCTAATATTTAAGAGCTCAGTGTTTTCATCTGTTTTATCACAGCTAATGTTTAGGAGCTCATTTTTTTGCATCTATTGTACCGCAGCTAACGTATACGAGCTCATTTTGTGCATCTATTGTACCGCAGGTAATGTATATGAGCTCATTTTTTGCATCAATTGTATCACAGCTAATGTTTAAGAGCTCATTTTTTTGCATCTATTGTACCCCAGCTAATGTACACGAGCTCATTTTGTGCATGTATTGTACCGCAGCTAATGTGAAAGAGCTCATTTTGTGCATGTATTGTACCGCAGCTAATGTAAAAGAGCTCATTTTTTGCACCTATTGTACCGATGCTAATGTATAAGAGCTCATTTTTTTGCATCTATTGTACCCCAGCTAATGTACACGAGCTCATTCTGTGCATGTATTGTACCGCAGCTAATGTATCAGATCTAGTGTGAAACAGCTAATGTGTTTTAGCTAATGTACTTCTAATGTGCAGGTGTTTCAGCCGAGGTGTTCCAGCCCAAGTGTTCCAGCCAAAATGTTGCAGCCCAACTGTTCCAGCCAAAGTGTTCCATCCGAAATGTTCCACCCAAGTGTTCCAACCGAAGTGTTCCAGCCAAAGTGTGTGTGTGTGTGTTTGTGTGTGTGTGTGTGTGTGTGTGTGTGTGTGTGTTGACCTCCTTGTGTAGCCAGCTGAACAGGTACTCTTGTATCTTTTTTCTGTGTCTCTGTTGTGTGTCTGTTGTGTGTGTTGTGTTTCTGTTTCTGTCATGTCTCTGTGTCCGTCTATTGTACCGCAGCTAATGTCTAAGCGCTAATGTTTTGCATCTATTGTACCGCAGCTAATGTGTAAGAGGTCATTTTTTTGCATGTATTGTAACGCAGCTAATGTATATGAGCTCATTTTTTGTATCTGTTGTCCCGCAGCTAATATTTAAGAGCTCAGTGTTTTCATCTGTTTTATCACAGCTAATGTTTAAGAGCTCATTATTTGCATGTATTGTACCGCAGCTAATGTATAAGAGCTCATTTTGTGCATGTATTGTACCGCATCTATTGTACCGCAGGTAATGTCTAAGAGCTCATTTACTAGATTTTTTGGTTCTTTGTAGAAATTCTTAATAACGTAAATGCAGTTTCACGTAGAAGGACCTAAAATATCTATTTCTCTCACTCTTAGTCACTCATGTGATATAAGATGATGCAGATAGGTTAAAAATTGATTCACATTATCCTTTTCAAAACATGCAGCTCATTTTAGTTTTTTTTTCTCTTGCAGTTGTATAAAGCAGTCATTTCATCAAGCAGGAGGTTGACCCTTCAAAGTGTTATGCATTACCTTGATAAAGAGGTATGTATAGTGTGAATTTGTCAATGTGAACTTCCATAAGAACTGTAGTATTGCATGAGCTCACTTTTGTCTAACTTTATGTAGGACACAAGTCAGAATAGGAGGACAGCTGCCCTTCTTGGTCTTCCACGTTTCTTCTCGGAGGATACTTCAGAGATCATCAGGATGTGTGATGTAAGAAAATATATTAACATGTTTATATAATAGTAATGATTGACGAGATTTACTGGTATTCATTTTAAACAGAAGCACACATTCCTTTTTTCCACAACATTGCAGAACCTTTTTCATTCAACATTTACAACATCATTCAAAACTTACTGGCAATTCAAATGTTTTAAAATTAACTGATAGGCAGTTTTAAAAAGAGAATGTGTGATATGATGATGTAGACTGCTGAACTTCATAAGTCAATCACAATAAATGTATAGCTGACTATGAGGTGTATTTTAATGCAACCACAATTTTTTACCACTTTCAGACAGTTTTTATTAGGTCACCTGAGACGAAGTCAAAGACCTTAATTCATTACAAATTTCAAAGATCTTTGTAACATCCAGATATGGAAGAATCAAATACACTTTGTGGATGGAAGAGTCCAGGCCCCAGGGTTTCACATTTCCCCGTAGGGAGTGGGCAAAGTTTATCTAAAAATAGTAATCTTAACCTTGATGCCGTAGAAATTAAGGTCTCGATAAGTTTGTGAAGTTTGCATTCAATCCTCAAGTAATGAAGCCGCTTAAGTGGTGGCAAAACCTCTCTAAAAATTGAAAGAGCTCTGAATTAAAAACATTGGCTTAATCTATGATGGAGCTGAAAAAATCCGACCTACAAGCATTGGGTGTTTGCTTCTGATATGACTGTAGCTGTATGAAAATCCCAAAGTCACAAACTTGGTTGAATCTAAATTGATTTAGTTAAGTGGTATACCATTCAAAACATGGATTCATATTTTTTTTCCATAAACAGCAAAACTGACTACATGAAAAATTCAGGTGACCGTTAAGGCCCATGTCCTCTTGTTTTTGTTTTGTTTAAGCTTTGCTCTCCATGCTTGTAGCCGGCACCTCGGTACCTTTAAGGTAGGTAGTCCAGCGCTGCAACTCAATGATAGGAACTAAAACTAAGTCTGAACGGGGTTGTGTGGGGATCTTTCTTGCATCAAAAGTATGTCAATAAAAGTGTTTATTTTGTGACTAACCAGCTCAGATTGCTCTGATAAGTATCTGACAACATTATGGAGACAAATGCTTCCTTTTTATTTACGTGACGTCGCTTCTTGCCCTTGTTTACATCCTGTTATGTAGTCTGTCATTTGAAGCAGGGGAGTGTGTGTGGATCTACAGACACAGAAACCTGTAATTTGTTTCTGAAGTGATGGCTGAATATTTAGAAGATTTTGAACAGTTGGATGAGGTATTTGAACTTGGTGGCCTATATTATGTATTTGAACTGATGAGAAGCTGCAACAGAAGAAGAGAGGGACAGGGAGAGGGGCAACAGGCTGCAGAGTTTCAGCCAGCCATGCTGTTGTGATACTCAGGAGTTTGTTTTGTTACTCATAGTGTTTTAAGTATTTGACAACATTATGGAGAGAATCCACAAATCAAATTCAAATACTAAATCAAAGTATTCAGAATCGTCTAAATATTCAGCCATGTCTTCAGAAATAAACTATGAATTCCCCGTTCAAACTTACTTATGGTTTCAGGCAAAAATGAAACTCAGTGAGTACAGCATGGATCTGCCTGATTTTGGTTCCAATCATTCAGTTTCACCCCAGGACAACCCTAAATACAGCCAAGGTTCAAAAATCCAAAAGTCTTCCTTGAAGGACAGACAGAAGTTCCATGGGTTCGACAGTTGTCACAATCAAGATGAGAATGTCAAGATCAAGATGAAGACGAGGGTCCTGCAGGAAGATCTGAAGTTCTGAACACCAGAACCCTCATCTTCATCTGAACACCAGGACCCTCATCTTCATCTTGATCTGAACACCAGGACCCTCATCTTCATCTGAATACCAGGACCCTCATCTTCATCTGAACAACAGGACCCTCGTCTTCATCTGAAGACCAGGACCCTCATCTTTATCTTCATCTGAACACCAGGACCCTCATCTTCATCTGAATACCAGGACCCTCATCTTCATCTTTATCTTCATCTGAACACCAGGACCCTCATCTTCATCTGAACACCAGGACCCTCATCTTCATCTTTATCTTCATCTGAACACCAGGACCCTCATCCTCATCTGAGCACCAGGACCCTCATCTCGATCTGAACACCATGACCCTCATCTTCATCTGAGCACCAGGACCCTCATCTCCATCTGAACACCATGACCCTCGTCTTCATCTTCATTTACTTTGCATATCTTACCTTGTTTGATTCTTTTAATTTTTATTTTAATTCTTTTTGAGTATTTTTTATCTCTTTTTACTCCTATTTGCACTGCTGCTAATTGTCGTGTTCTTCCAAACAAATTTCTTTTTTTTTTCTGCACAATGACAATAAAGTCTCTATCTTTATCTCTTTATCTTATCTGAACACCAGGACCCTCATCTTCATCTTTATCTGCACACCAGGACCCTCATCTTCATCTGAACACCAGGACCCTCATTTTCATCTTTATATGAACACCAGGACCCTCGTCTTCATCTTCATCTGAAGACCAGGACCCTCATCTTCATCTGAACACCAGGACCTACGTCTTCATCTTCATCTCATTACCAGGACCCTCGTCTTCATCTGAATACCATGACCCTCCATCTTCATCTTATTACCAGGACGCTCATCTTCATCTGAACACCAGGACCTTCATCTTTATCTGAATCCCAGGACCCTGAACTTTATCTGAATAACAGGACCCTCATCTTCATCTTCATCATTATCTGAATGCCAGGACCCTCATTTTCATCTTTATCTGAACACCAGGACCCTCGTCTTCATCTGAAGACCAGGACTCTCGTCTTCATCTTCACCTGAACACCAGGACTCTCGTCTTCCTGTTCATCTTCATCTGAAGACCAGGACTCTCATCTTCATCTGAATACCAGGACCTTCATCTTCACTTGAACACCAAGACTCTTGTCTTCATCTTCATCTGAACACCAGGACCCTCGTCTTCATCTGAAGACCAGGACTCTCATCTTCATCTTCACCTGAACACCAGGACTCTCGTCTTCCTGTTCATCTTCATCTGAAGACCAGGATCCTCATCTTCATCTGAAGACCAGGACTCTCATCTTCATCTGAATACCAGGACCTTCATCTTCACTTGAACACCAAGACTCTTGTCTTCATCTTCATCTTCATCTGAAGACCAGGACTCTCATCTTCATCTGAAGACCAGTACTCTCGTCTTCATCTTCATCTGAACACCAGGACCCTCATCTTCATCTGAATACCAGGACCTTCATCTTCACCTGAACACCAAGACTCTCGTCTTCATGGACATCTTCATCTGAAGACCAGTATCTTCGTCTTCTTCCAAAGACCAGGACCCTGATCTTCATCTGAAGACCAGGACTCTCATCTTCATCTGAAGACCAGGACCCTCGTCTTCATCTGAATACCAGGACCTTCATCTTCACCTGAACACCAAGACTCTCATCTACATGGACATCTTCATCTGAAGACCAGGATCTTCATCTTCATCCAAAGACCAGGACTCTCATCTTCATCTGAAGACCAGGACTCTCATCTTCATCTGAAGACCAGAATCCTCATCCTCATCTGAAGACCAGGACTCTCATCTTCATCTGAATACCAGGACCTTCATCTTCACTTGAACACCAAGACTCTTGTCTTCATCGTCATCTGAACACAAGGACTCTCGTCTTCATCTGAAGACCAGGACTCTCATCTTCATCTGAAGACCAGGACTCTCGTCTTCATCTTCATCTGAACACCAGGACCCTCGTCTTCATCTTCATCTGAATACCAGGACCTCCATCTTCACCGGAACACCAAGACTCTCGTCTTCGTGTTCATCTTCATCTGAAGACCAGGACTCTCATCTTCATCTGAAGACCAGGACCCTCGTCTTCATCTGAATACCAGGACCTTCATCTTCACTTGAACACCAGGACTCTCGTCTTCATCTTCATCTTAACACCAGGACTCTCGTCTTCATCTTCATCTGAATACCAGGACCTTCATCTTCACCTGAACACCAAGACTCTCGTCTTCATCTACATCTGAAGACCAGGATCTTCATCTTCATCCAAAGACCAGGACTCTCATCTTCATCTGAATACCAGGACCCTAATCTTCATCTTCATCCAAAGACCAGGATCCTCGTCTTCATCTGAATACCAGGACCTTCATCTTCACTTGAACACCAAGACTCTTGTCTTCATCTTCATCTGAACACCAGGACCCTCGTCTTCATCAGAAGACCAGGACTCTCGTCTTCATCTTTATCTGAACACGAGGACCCTCGTCTTCATCTTCATCTGAATACCAGGACCTTCATCTTCACCTGAACACCAAGACTCTCGTCTTCATGTTCATCTACATCTGAAGAACAGGATCTTCATCTTCATCCAAAGACCAGGACTCTCATCTTCATCTGAAGACCAGGACCCTAATCTTCATCTTCATCCAAAGACCAGGACCCTCGTCTTCATCTGAATACCAGGACCCTCATCTTCATCTGAATACCAGGACTCTTGTCTTCATCTTCATCTGAACACCAGGACCCTCGTCTTCATCTGAAGACCAGGACTCTCGTCTTCATCTTCATCTGAACACTAGGACCCTCGTCTTCATGTTCATCTTCATCTGAAGACCAGGATCTTCATCTTCATCCAAAGACCAGGACTCTCATCTTCATCTGAAGACCAGGACTCTCATCTTCATCTTCATCTGAATACCAGGACCTTCATCTTCACTTGAACACCAAGACTCTTGTCTTCATCCTCATCTTCATCTGAACACCAGGACTCTCGTCTTCATTTGAAGACCAGGACTCTCTTCTTCATCTTCATCTGAACACCAGGACCCTCGTCTTCATGTTCATCTTCATCTGAAGACCAGGATCTTCATTTTCATCTGAAGACCAGGACTCTCATCTTCATCTGAAGACCAGGACTCTCATCTTCATCTTCATCTGAAGACCAGGACTTTCATCTTCATCTTCATTTGAACACCAGGACCCTTGTCTTCATCTGAATACCAGGACCTTCATCTTCACTTGAACACCAAGACTCTTGTCTTCATCTTCATCTGAACACCAAGACCCTCAACTTCATCTGAATACCAGGACCCTCATCTTCATCTGAACACCAGGACCCTCATCTTCATTTGAACACCAGGACCCTCATCTTCATCTTTATCTGAATACCAGGACCCTCATCTGCATCTAAATACCAGGATCCTCATCTTCATCTGAACACCAGGACCCTCATCTTCATCTGAACACCAGGACCCTCATCTTCATCTGAACACCAGGACCCTCATCTTCATCTGAACACCAGGACCCTCATCTTCATCTGAATACCAGGACCCTCATCTTCGTCTGAATACCAGGATCCTCGTCTTCATCTGAACACCAGGACCCTCATCTTCATGTTCATCTGAATACCAGGACCCTCATCTTCATCTGAACACCAGGACCCTCATCTTCATCTGAACACCAGGACCCTCATCTTCTTCTGAATACCAGGACCCCTCCTCTTCATCTTCATATGAATACCAGGATCCTCATCTTCATCTTATTACCAGGACCCTCGTCTTCATCTGAACACCACGACCCTCGTCTTCATCTTCATCTTATTAGCAGGACCCTCAACTTCATCTGAATACCAGGACCCTCATCTTCATCTTATTACCAGGACCCTCGTCTTCATCTTCATCTTATTAGCAGGACCCTCAACTTCATCTGAATACCAGGACCCTCATCTTCATCTTCATCTGAACACCAGGACCCTCATCTTCATCTGAACACCAGGACCCTCATCTTCATCTGAACACCAGGACCCTCATCTTCATCTTTATCTGAATACCAGGACCCTCATCTTCATCTCAATACCAGGACCCTCATCTTCATCTTCGTCTGAATACCAGGACCCTCATCTTCATCTTCATCTGAATACCAGGACCCTCATCTTCATCTTCCTCTTCTGAACACCAGGACTCTCGTCTTCATCTGAAGACCCGGACTCTCGTCTTCATCTTCACCTGAACACCAGAACTCTCGTCTTCCTGTTCATCTTCATCTGAAGACCAGGATCCTCATCTTCATCTGAATACCAGGACCTTCATCTTCACTTGAACACCAAGACTCTTGTCTTCATCATCTGAACACCAGGACTCTCATCTTCATCTGAAGACCAGGACCCTCGTCTTCATCTGAATACCAGGACCTTCATCTTCACCTGAACACCAAGACTCTCGTCTTCATGTTCATCTTCATCTGAAGACCAGGATCTTCATCTTCATCTGAAGACCTGAACTCTCATCTTCATCTGAAGACCAGGACCCTCGTCTTCATCTGAATACCAGGACCTTCATCTTCACTTGAGCACCAAGATTCTTGTCTTCATCTTCATCTGAAGACCAGGAGTCTCGTCTTCATCTGAAGACCAGGACTCTCGTCTTGATCTTCATCTGAACACCAGGACCCTCGTCTTCATCTTCATCTGAATACCAGGACCTTCATCTTCACCTGAACACCAAGACTCTCGTCTTCATGTTCATCTTCATCTGAAGACCAGGATCTTCATCTTCATCTGAAGACCAGAATTCTCATCTTCATCTGAAGACCAGGACCCTCGTCTTCATCTGAATACCAGGACCTTCATCTTCACTTGAACACCAAGACTCTTGTCTTCATATGAACACCAGGACCCTCGTCTTCATCTGAAGACCAGGACTCTCGTCTTCATCTTCACCTGAACACCAGGACTCTCGTCTTGCTGTTCATCTTCATCTGAAGACCAGGATCCTCATCTTCATCTGAAGACCAGGACTCTCATCTTCATCTGAATACCAGGACCTTCATCTTCACTTGAACACCAAGGCTCTTGTCTTCATCTTCATCTGAACGCCAGGACCCTGGTCTTCATCTGAAGACCAGGAGTCTTGTCTTCATCTTCACATGAACACCAGGACTCTCGTCTTCCTGTTCATCTTCATCTGAAGACCAGGATCCTCATCTTCATCTGAAGACCGGGATCTTCATCTTCATCTGAAGACCAGGACTCTCATCTTCATCTGAAGACCAGGACCCTCATCTTCATCTGAATACCAGGACCTTCATCTTCACTTGAACACCAAGACTCTTGTCTTCATCTGAACACCAGGACTCTCGTCTTCATCTGAAGACCAGGACTCTCGTCTTCATCTTCATCTGAACACCAAGTACCTCGTCTTCATGTTCATCTCCATCTGAAGACCAGGATCCTCATCTTCATCTGAAGACCAGGACTCTCATCTTCATCTGAATACCAGGACCTTCATCTTTACTTGAACACGAAGACTCTTGTCTTCATCTTCATGTGAACACCAGGACTCTCGTCTTCATCTGAAGACCAGGACTCTCGTCTTCATCTTCATCTGAACACCAAGACCCTCGTCTTCATATTCATCTTCATCTGAAGACCAGGATCCTCATCTTCATCTGAAGACCAGGACTCTCATCTTCATCTGAATACCAGGACCTTCATCTTCACTTGAACACCAAGACTCTTGTCTTCATCTTCATCTGAACACCAGGACTCTCGTCTTCATCTGAAGACCAGGACTCTCGTCTTCATCTTCATCTGAACACCAGGACCCTCGTCTTCATCTTCATCTGAATACCAGGACCTTCATCTTCACCTGAACACCAAGACTCTCGTCTTCATGTTCATCTTCATCTGAAGATCAGGATCTTCATCTTCATCTGAAGACCAGAATTCTCATCTTCATCTGAAGACCAGGACCCTCGTCTTCATCTGAATACCAGGACCTTCATCTTCACTTGAACACCAAGACTCTTGTCTTCATATGAACACCAGGACCCTCGTCTTCATCTGAAGACCAGGACTCTCGTCTTCATCTTCACCTGAACACCAGGACTCTCGTCTTGCTGTTCATCTTCATCTGAAGACCAGGATCCTCATCTTCATCTGAAGACCAGGACTCTCATCTTCATCTGAATACCAGGACCTTCATCTTCACTTGAACACCAAGGCTCTTGTCTTCATCTTCATCTGAACGCCAGGACCCTGGTCTTCATCTGAAGACCAGGAGTCTTGTCTTCATCTTCACCTGAACACCAGGACTCTCGTCTTCCTGTTCATCTTCATCTGAAGACCAGGATCCTCATCTTCATCTGAAGACCGGGATCTTCATCTTCATCTGAAGACCAGGACTCTCATCTTCATCTGAAGACCAGGACTCTTGTCTTCATCTTCATCTGAAGACCAGGACTCTTGTCTTCATCTTCATCTGAAGACCAGGACTCTCGTCTTCATCTGAAGACCAGGACTCTTGTCTTCATCTTCATCTGAAGACCAGGACTCTTGTCTTCATCTTCATCTGAAGACCAGGACTCTCATCTTCATCTTCATCCAAAGACCAGGACCCTCGTCTTCATCTGAATACCAGGACCTTCATCTTCACTTGAACACCAAGACTCTTGTCTTCATCTTCATCTGAAGACCAGAACTCTCGTCTTCATCTGAAGACCAGGACTCTTGTCTTCATCTTCATCTGAACACCAGGACCCTCATCTTCATCTGAATACCAGGACCTTCATCTTCATCTGAAGACCAGGACTCTCATCTTCATCTGAAGACCAGGACTCTTGTCTTCATCTTCATCTGAAGACCGGGACTCTTGTCTTCATCTTCATCTGAAGACCAGGACTCTCGTCTTCATCTGAAGACCAGGACTCTTGTCTTCATCTTCATCTGAAGACCAGGACTCTTGTCTTCATCTTCATCTGAAGACCAGGACTCTCATCTTCATCTTCATCCAAAGACCAGGACCCTCGTCTTCATCTGAATACCAGGACCTTCATCTTCACTTGAACACCAAGACTCTTCTCTTCATCTTCATCTGAACACCAGGAGCCTCGTCTTCATCTGAATACCAGGACCTTCATCTTCACCTGAACACCAAGACTCTCGTCTTCATGTTCATCTTCATCTGAAGACCAGGACCCTCTTCTTCATCTGAATACCAGGACCTTCATCTTCACTTGAACACCAAGACTCTTGTCTTCATCTTCATCTGAACACCAGGACCCTCGTCTTCATCTGAAGACCAGGACTCTCGTCTTCATCTTCACCTGAACACCAGGACTCTCGTCTTCCTGTTCATCTTCATCTGAAGACCAAGATCCTCATCTTCATCTGAAGACCAGGATCTTTATCTGAAGACCAGGACTCTCATCTTCATCTGAATAGCAGGACCTTCATCTTCACTTGAACACCAAGACTCCTGTCTTCATCTTCCTCTTCTGAACACCAGGACTCTCGTCTTCATCTGAAGACCCGGACTCTCGTCTTCATCTTCACCTGAACACCAGAACTCTCGTCTTCCTGTTCATCTTCATCTGAAGACCAGGATCCTCATCTTCATCTGAATACCAGGACCTTCATCTTCACTTGAACACCAAGACTCTTGTCTTCATCATCTGAACACCAGGACTCTCATCTTCATCTGAAGACCAGGACCCTCGTCTTCATCTGAATACCAGGACCTTCATCTTCACCTGAACACCAAGACTCTCGTCTTCATGTTCATCTTCATCTGAAGACCAGGATCTTCATCTTCATCTGAAGACCTGAACTCTCATCTTCATCTGAAGACCAGGACCCTCGTCTTCATCTGAATACCAGGACCTTCATCTTCACTTGAGCACCAAGATTCTTGTCTTCATCTTCATCTGAAGACCAGGAGTCTCGTCTTCATCTGAAGACCAGGACTCTTGTCTTGATCTTCATCTGAACACCAGGACCCTCGTCTTCATCTTCATCTGAATACCAGGACCTTCATCTTCACCTGAACACCAAGACTCTCGTCTTCATGTTCAACTTCATCTGAAGACCAGGATCTTCATCTGAAGACCAGGACTCTTATCTTCATCTGAAGACCAGGACCTTCATCTTTACTTGAACACGAAGACTCTTGTCTTCATCTTCATGTGAACACCAGGACTCTCGTCTTCATCTGAAGACCAGGACTCTCGTCTTCATCTTCATGTGAAGACCAGGACTCTCATCTTCATCTTCATCCAAAGACCAGGACCCTCGTCTTCATCTGAATACCAGGACCTTCATCTTCACTTGAACACCAAGACTCTTCACTTCATCTTCATCTGAACACCAGGAGCCTCGTCTTCATCTGAATACCAGGACCTTCATCTTCACCTGAACACCAAGACTCTCGTCTTCATGTTCATCTTCATCTGAAGACCAGGACCCTCTTCTTCATCTGAATACCAGGACCTTCATCTTCACTTGAACACCAAGACTCTTGTCTTCATCTTCATCTGAACACCAGGACCCTCGTCTTCATCTGAAGACCAGGACTCTCGTCTTCATCTTCACCTGAACACCAGGACTCTCGTCTTCCTGTTCATCTTCATCTGAAGACCAAGATCCTCATCTTCATCTGAAGACCAGGATCTTTATCTGAAGACCAGGACTCTCATCTTCATCTGAAGACCAGGACCTTCATCTTTACTTGAACACGAAGACTCTTGTCTTCATCTTCATGTGAACACCAGGACTCTCGTCTTCATCTGAAGACCAGGACTCTCGTCTTCATCTTCATCTGAACACCAAGACCCTCGTCTTCATATTCATCTTCATCTGAAGACCAGGATCCTCATCTTCATCTGAAGACCAGGACTCTCATCTTCATCTGAATACCAGGACCTTCATCTTCACTTGAACACCAAGACTCTTGTCTTCATCTTCATCTGAACACCAGGACTCTCGTCTTCATCTGAAGACCAGGACTCTCGTCTTCATCTTCATCTGAACACCAGGACCCTCGTCTTCATCTTCATCTGAATACCAGGACCTTCATCTTCACCTGAACACCAAGACTCTCGTCTTCATGTTCATCTTCATCTGAAGACCAGGATCTTCATCTTCATCTGAAGACCAGAATTCTCATCTTCATCTGAAGACCAGGACCCTCGTCTTCATCTGAATACCAGGACCTTCATCTTCACTTGAACACCAAGACTCTTGTCTTCATATGAACACCAGGACCCTCGTCTTCATCTGAAGACCAGGACTCTCGTCTTCATCTTCACCTGAACACCAGGACTCTCGTCTTGCTGTTCATCTTCATCTGAAGACCAGGATCCTCATCTTCATCTGAAGACCAGGACTCTCATCTTCATCTGAATACCAGGACCTTCATCTTCACTTGAACACCAAGGCTCTTGTCTTCATCTTCATCTGAACGCCAGGACCCTGGTCTTCATCTGAAGACCAGGAGTCTTGTCTTCATCTTCACATGAACACCAGGACTCTCGTCTTCCTGTTCATCTTCATCTGAAGACCAGGATCCTCATCTTCATCTGAAGACCGGGATCTTCATCTTCATCTGAAGACCAGGACTCTCATCTTCATCTGAAGACCAGGACCCTCATCTTCATCTGAATACCAGGACCTTCATCTTCACTTGAACACCAAGACTCTTGTCTTCATCTGAACACCAGGACTCTCGTCTTCATCTGAAGACCAGGACTCTCGTCTTCATCTTCATCTGAACACCAAGTACCTCGTCTTCATGTTCATCTCCATCTGAAGACCAGGATCCTCATCTTCATCTGAAGACCAGGACTCTCATCTTCATCTGAATACCAGGACCTTCATCTTTACTTGAACACGAAGACTCTTGTCTTCATCTTCATGTGAACACCAGGACTCTCGTCTTCATCTGAAGACCAGGACTCTCGTCTTCATCTTCATCTGAACACCAAGACCCTCGTCTTCATATTCATCTTCATCTGAAGACCAGGATCCTCATCTTCATCTGAAGACCAGGACTCTCATCTTCATCTGAATACCAGGACCTTCATCTTCACTTGAACACCAAGACTCTTGTCTTCATCTTCATCTGAACACCAGGACTCTCGTCTTCATCTGAAGACCAGGACTCTCGTCTTCATCTTCATCTGAACACCAGGACCCTCGTCTTCATCTTCATCTGAATACCAGGACCTTCATCTTCACCTGAACACCAAGACTCTCGTCTTCATGTTCATCTTCATCTGAAGATCAGGATCTTCATCTTCATCTGAAGACCAGAATTCTCATCTTCATCTGAAGACCAGGACCCTCGTCTTCATCTGAATACCAGGACCTTCATCTTCACTTGAACACCAAGACTCTTGTCTTCATATGAACACCAGGACCCTCGTCTTCATCTGAAGACCAGGACTCTCGTCTTCATCTTCACCTGAACACCAGGACTCTCGTCTTGCTGTTCATCTTCATCTGAAGACCAGGATCCTCATCTTCATCTGAAGACCAGGACTCTCATCTTCATCTGAATACCAGGACCTTCATCTTCACTTGAACACCAAGGCTCTTGTCTTCATCTTCATCTGAACGCCAGGACCCTGGTCTTCATCTGAAGACCAGGAGTCTTGTCTTCATCTTCACCTGAACACCAGGACTCTCGTCTTCCTGTTCATCTTCATCTGAAGACCAGGATCCTCATCTTCATCTGAAGACCGGGATCTTCATCTTCATCTGAAGACCAGGACTCTCATCTTCATCTGAAGACCAGGACTCTTGTCTTCATCTTCATCTGAAGACCAGGACTCTTGTCTTCATCTTCATCTGAAGACCAGGACTCTCGTCTTCATCTGAAGACCAGGACTCTTGTCTTCATCTTCATCTGAAGACCAGGACTCTTGTCTTCATCTTCATCTGAAGACCAGGACTCTCATCTTCATCTTCATCCAAAGACCAGGACCCTCGTCTTCATCTGAATACCAGGACCTTCATCTTCACTTGAACACCAAGACTCTTGTCTTCATCTTCATCTGAAGACCAGAACTCTCGTCTTCATCTGAAGACCAGGACTCTTGTCTTCATCTTCATCTGAACACCAGGACCCTCATCTTCATCTGAATACCAGGACCTTCATCTTCATCTGAAGACCAGGACTCTCATCTTCATCTGAAGACCAGGACTCTTGTCTTCATCTTCATCTGAAGACCGGGACTCTTGTCTTCATCTTCATCTGAAGACCAGGACTCTCGTCTTCATCTGAAGACCAGGACTCTTGTCTTCATCTTCATCTGAAGACCAGGACTCTTGTCTTCATCTTCATCTGAAGACCAGGACTCTCATCTTCATCTTCATCCAAAGACCAGGACCCTCGTCTTCATCTGAATACCAGGACCTTCATCTTCACTTGAACACCAAGACTCTTCTCTTCATCTTCATCTGAACACCAGGAGCCTCGTCTTCATCTGAATACCAGGACCTTCATCTTCACCTGAACACCAAGACTCTCGTCTTCATGTTCATCTTCATCTGAAGACCAGGACCCTCTTCTTCATCTGAATACCAGGACCTTCATCTTCACTTGAACACCAAGACTCTTGTCTTCATCTTCATCTGAACACCAGGACCCTCGTCTTCATCTGAAGACCAGGACTCTCGTCTTCATCTTCACCTGAACACCAGGACTCTCGTCTTCCTGTTCATCTTCATCTGAAGACCAAGATCCTCATCTTCATCTGAAGACCAGGATCTTTATCTGAAGACCAGGACTCTCATCTTCATCTGAATAGCAGGACCTTCATCTTCACTTGAACACCAAGACTCCTGTCTTCATCTTCCTCTTCTGAACACCAGGACTCTCGTCTTCATCTGAAGACCCGGACTCTCGTCTTCATCTTCACCTGAACACCAGAACTCTCGTCTTCCTGTTCATCTTCATCTGAAGACCAGGATCCTCATCTTCATCTGAATACCAGGACCTTCATCTTCACTTGAACACCAAGACTCTTGTCTTCATCATCTGAACACCAGGACTCTCATCTTCATCTGAAGACCAGGACCCTCGTCTTCATCTGAATACCAGGACCTTCATCTTCACCTGAACACCAAGACTCTCGTCTTCATGTTCATCTTCATCTGAAGACCAGGATCTTCATCTTCATCTGAAGACCTGAACTCTCATCTTCATCTGAAGACCAGGACCCTCGTCTTCATCTGAATACCAGGACCTTCATCTTCACTTGAGCACCAAGATTCTTGTCTTCATCTTCATCTGAAGACCAGGAGTCTCGTCTTCATCTGAAGACCAGGACTCTTGTCTTGATCTTCATCTGAACACCAGGACCCTCGTCTTCATCTTCATCTGAATACCAGGACCTTCATCTTCACCTGAACACCAAGACTCTCGTCTTCATGTTCAACTTCATCTGAAGACCAGGATCTTCATCTGAAGACCAGGACTCTTATCTTCATCTGAAGACCAGGACCTTCATCTTTACTTGAACACGAAGACTCTTGTCTTCATCTTCATGTGAACACCAGGACTCTCGTCTTCATCTGAAGACCAGGACTCTCGTCTTCATCTTCATGTGAAGACCAGGACTCTCATCTTCATCTTCATCCAAAGACCAGGACCCTCGTCTTCATCTGAATACCAGGACCTTCATCTTCACTTGAACACCAAGACTCTTCACTTCATCTTCATCTGAACACCAGGAGCCTCGTCTTCATCTGAATACCAGGACCTTCATCTTCACCTGAACACCAAGACTCTCGTCTTCATGTTCATCTTCATCTGAAGACCAGGACCCTCTTCTTCATCTGAATACCAGGACCTTCATCTTCACTTGAACACCAAGACTCTTGTCTTCATCTTCATCTGAACACCAGGACCCTCGTCTTCATCTGAAGACCAGGACTCTCGTCTTCATCTTCACCTGAACACCAGGACTCTCGTCTTCCTGTTCATCTTCATCTGAAGACCAAGATCCTCATCTTCATCTGAAGACCAGGATCTTTATCTGAAGACCAGGACTCTCATCTTCATCTGAATAGCAGGACCTTCATCTTCACTTGAACACCAAGACTCTTGTCTTCATCTTCCTCTTCTGAACACCAGGACTCTCGTCTTCATCTGAAGACCCGGACTCTCGTCTTCATCTTCACCTGAACACCAGAACTCTCGTCTTCCTGTTCATCTTCATCTGAAGACCAGGATCCTCATCTTCATCTGAATACCAGGACCTTCATCTTCACTTGAACACCAAGACTCTTGTCTTCATCATCTGAACACCAGGACTCTCATCTTCATCTGAAGACCAGGACCCTCGTCTTCATCTGAATACCAGGACCTTCATCTTCACCTGAACACCAAGACTCTCGTCTTCATGTTCATCTTCATCTGAAGACCAGGACCCTCTTCTTCATCTGAATACCAGGACCTTCATCTTCACTTGAACACCAAGACTCTTGTCTTCATCTTCATCTGAACACCAGGACCCTCGTCTTCATCTGAAGACCAGGACTCTCGTCTTCATCTTCACCTGAACACCAGGACTCTCATCTTCCTGTTCATCTTCATCTGAAGACCAAGATCCTCATCTTCATCTGAAGACCAGGATCTTTATCTGAAGACCAGGACTCTCATCTTCATCTGAAGACCAGGACCTTCATCTTTACTTGAACACGAAGACTCTTGTCTTCATCTTCATGTGAACACCAGGACTCTCGTCTTCATCTGAAGACCAGGACTCTCGTCTTCATCTTCATCTGAACACCAAGACCCTCGTCTTCATATTCATCTTCATCTGAAGACCAGGATCCTCATCTTCATCTGAAGACCAGGACTCTCATCTTCATCTGAATACCAGGACCTTCATCTTCACTTGAACACCAAGACTCTTGTCTTCATCTTCATCTGAACACCAGGACTCTCGTCTTCATCTGAAGACCAGGACTCTCGTCTTCATCTTCATCTGAACACCAGGACCCTCGTCTTCATCTTCATCTGAATACCAGGACCTTCATCTTCACCTGAACACCAAGACTCTCGTCTTCATGTTCATCTTCATCTGAAGACCAGGATCTTCATCTTCATCTGAAGACCAGAATTCTCATCTTCATCTGAAGACCAGGACCCTCGTCTTCATCTGAATACCAGGACCTTCATCTTCACTTGAACACCAAGACTCTTGTCTTCATATGAACACCAGGACCCTCGTCTTCATCTGAAGACCAGGACTCTCGTCTTCATCTTCACCTGAACACCAGGACTCTCGTCTTGCTGTTCATCTTCATCTGAAGACCAGGATCCTCATCTTCATCTGAAGACCAGGACTCTCATCTTCATCTGAATACCAGGACCTTCATCTTCACTTGAACACCAAGGCTCTTGTCTTCATCTTCATCTGAACGCCAGGACCCTGGTCTTCATCTGAAGACCAGGAGTCTTGTCTTCATCTTCACATGAACACCAGGACTCTCGTCTTCCTGTTCATCTTCATCTGAAGACCAGGATCCTCATCTTCATCTGAAGACCGGGATCTTCATCTTCATCTGAAGACCAGGACTCTCATCTTCATCTGAAGACCAGGACCCTCATCTTCATCTGAATACCAGGACCTTCATCTTCACTTGAACACCAAGACTCTTGTCTTCATCTGAACACCAGGACTCTCGTCTTCATCTGAAGACCAGGACTCTCGTCTTCATCTTCATCTGAACACCAAGTACCTCGTCTTCATGTTCATCTCCATCTGAAGACCAGGATCCTCATCTTCATCTGAAGACCAGGACTCTCATCTTCATCTGAATACCAGGACCTTCATCTTTACTTGAACACGAAGACTCTTGTCTTCATCTTCATGTGAACACCAGGACTCTCGTCTTCATCTGAAGACCAGGACTCTCGTCTTCATCTTCATCTGAACACCAAGACCCTCGTCTTCATATTCATCTTCATCTGAAGACCAGGATCCTCATCTTCATCTGAAGACCAGGACTCTCATCTTCATCTGAATACCAGGACCTTCATCTTCACTTGAACACCAAGACTCTTGTCTTCATCTTCATCTGAACACCAGGACTCTCGTCTTCATCTGAAGACCAGGACTCTCGTCTTCATCTTCATCTGAACACCAGGACCCTCGTCTTCATCTTCATCTGAATACCAGGACCTTCATCTTCACCTGAACACCAAGACTCTCGTCTTCATGTTCATCTTCATCTGAAGATCAGGATCTTCATCTTCATCTGAAGACCAGAATTCTCATCTTCATCTGAAGACCAGGACCCTCGTCTTCATCTGAATACCAGGACCTTCATCTTCACTTGAACACCAAGACTCTTGTCTTCATATGAACACCAGGACCCTCGTCTTCATCTGAAGACCAGGACTCTCGTCTTCATCTTCACCTGAACACCAGGACTCTCGTCTTGCTGTTCATCTTCATCTGAAGACCAGGATCCTCATCTTCATCTGAAGACCAGGACTCTCATCTTCATCTGAATACCAGGACCTTCATCTTCACTTGAACACCAAGGCTCTTGTCTTCATCTTCATCTGAACGCCAGGACCCTGGTCTTCATCTGAAGACCAGGAGTCTTGTCTTCATCTTCACCTGAACACCAGGACTCTCGTCTTCCTGTTCATCTTCATCTGAAGACCAGGATCCTCATCTTCATCTGAAGACCGGGATCTTCATCTTCATCTGAAGACCAGGACTCTCATCTTCATCTGAAGACCAGGACTCTTGTCTTCATCTTCATCTGAAGACCAGGACTCTTGTCTTCATCTTCATCTGAAGACCAGGACTCTCGTCTTCATCTGAAGACCAGGACTCTTGTCTTCATCTTCATCTGAAGACCAGGACTCTTGTCTTCATCTTCATCTGAAGACCAGGACTCTCATCTTCATCTTCATCCAAAGACCAGGACCCTCGTCTTCATCTGAATACCAGGACCTTCATCTTCACTTGAACACCAAGACTCTTGTCTTCATCTTCATCTGAAGACCAGAACTCTCGTCTTCATCTGAAGACCAGGACTCTTGTCTTCATCTTCATCTGAACACCAGGACCCTCATCTTCATCTGAATACCAGGACCTTCATCTTCATCTGAAGACCAGGACTCTCATCTTCATCTGAAGACCAGGACTCTTGTCTTCATCTTCATCTGAAGACCGGGACTCTTGTCTTCATCTTCATCTGAAGACCAGGACTCTCGTCTTCATCTGAAGACCAGGACTCTTGTCTTCATCTTCATCTGAAGACCAGGACTCTTGTCTTCATCTTCATCTGAAGACCAGGACTCTCATCTTCATCTTCATCCAAAGACCAGGACCCTCGTCTTCATCTGAATACCAGGACCTTCATCTTCACTTGAACACCAAGACTCTTCTCTTCATCTTCATCTGAACACCAGGAGCCTCGTCTTCATCTGAATACCAGGACCTTCATCTTCACCTGAACACCAAGACTCTCGTCTTCATGTTCATCTTCATCTGAAGACCAGGACCCTCTTCTTCATCTGAATACCAGGACCTTCATCTTCACTTGAACACCAAGACTCTTGTCTTCATCTTCATCTGAACACCAGGACCCTCGTCTTCATCTGAAGACCAGGACTCTCGTCTTCATCTTCACCTGAACACCAGGACTCTCGTCTTCCTGTTCATCTTCATCTGAAGACCAAGATCCTCATCTTCATCTGAAGACCAGGATCTTTATCTGAAGACCAGGACTCTCATCTTCATCTGAATAGCAGGACCTTCATCTTCACTTGAACACCAAGACTCCTGTCTTCATCTTCCTCTTCTGAACACCAGGACTCTCGTCTTCATCTGAAGACCCGGACTCTCGTCTTCATCTTCACCTGAACACCAGAACTCTCGTCTTCCTGTTCATCTTCATCTGAAGACCAGGATCCTCATCTTCATCTGAATACCAGGACCTTCATCTTCACTTGAACACCAAGACTCTTGTCTTCATCATCTGAACACCAGGACTCTCATCTTCATCTGAAGACCAGGACCCTCGTCTTCATCTGAATACCAGGACCTTCATCTTCACCTGAACACCAAGACTCTCGTCTTCATGTTCATCTTCATCTGAAGACCAGGATCTTCATCTTCATCTGAAGACCTGAACTCTCATCTTCATCTGAAGACCAGGACCCTCGTCTTCATCTGAATACCAGGACCTTCATCTTCACTTGAGCACCAAGATTCTTGTCTTCATCTTCATCTGAAGACCAGGAGTCTCGTCTTCATCTGAAGACCAGGACTCTTGTCTTGATCTTCATCTGAACACCAGGACCCTCGTCTTCATCTTCATCTGAATACCAGGACCTTCATCTTCACCTGAACACCAAGACTCTCGTCTTCATGTTCAACTTCATCTGAAGACCAGGATCTTCATCTGAAGACCAGGACTCTTATCTTCATCTGAAGACCAGGACCTTCATCTTTACTTGAACACGAAGACTCTTGTCTTCATCTTCATGTGAACACCAGGACTCTCGTCTTCATCTGAAGACCAGGACTCTCGTCTTCATCTTCATGTGAAGACCAGGACTCTCATCTTCATCTTCATCCAAAGACCAGGACCCTCGTCTTCATCTGAATACCAGGACCTTCATCTTCACTTGAACACCAAGACTCTTCACTTCATCTTCATCTGAACACCAGGAGCCTCGTCTTCATCTGAATACCAGGACCTTCATCTTCACCTGAACACCAAGACTCTCGTCTTCATGTTCATCTTCATCTGAAGACCAGGACCCTCTTCTTCATCTGAATACCAGGACCTTCATCTTCACTTGAACACCAAGACTCTTGTCTTCATCTTCATCTGAACACCAGGACCCTCGTCTTCATCTGAAGACCAGGACTCTCGTCTTCATCTTCACCTGAACACCAGGACTCTCATCTTCCTGTTCATCTTCATCTGAAGACCAAGATCCTCATCTTCATCTGAAGACCAGGATCTTTATCTGAAGACCAGGACTCTCATCTTCATCTGAAGACCAGGACCTTCATCTTTACTTGAACACGAAGACTCTTGTCTTCATCTTCATGTGAACACCAGGACTCTCGTCTTCATCTGAAGACCAGGACTCTCGTCTTCATCTTCATCTGAACACCAAGACCCTCGTCTTCATATTCATCTTCATCTGAAGACCAGGATCCTCATCTTCATCTGAAGACCAGGACTCTCATCTTCATCTGAATACCAGGACCTTCATCTTCACTTGAACACCAAGACTCTTGTCTTCATCTTCATCTGAACACCAGGACTCTCGTCTTCATCTGAAGACCAGGACTCTCGTCTTCATCTTCATCTGAACACCAGGACCCTCGTCTTCATCTTCATCTGAATACCAGGACCTTCATCTTCACCTGAACACCAAGACTCTCGTCTTCATGTTCATCTTCATCTGAAGATCAGGATCTTCATCTTCATCTGAAGACCAGAATTCTCATCTTCATCTGAAGACCAGGACCCTCGTCTTCATCTGAATACCAGGACCTTCATCTTCACTTGAACACCAAGACTCTTGTCTTCATATGAACACCAGGACCCTCGTCTTCATCTGAAGACCAGGACTCTCGTCTTCATCTTCACCTGAACACCAGGACTCTCGTCTTGCTGTTCATCTTCATCTGAAGACCAGGATCCTCATCTTCATCTGAAGACCAGGACTCTCATCTTCATCTGAATACCAGGACCTTCATCTTCACTTGAACACCAAGGCTCTTGTCTTCATCTTCATCTGAACGCCAGGACCCTGGTCTTCATCTGAAGACCAGGAGTCTTGTCTTCATCTTCACCTGAACACCAGGACTCTCGTCTTCCTGTTCATCTTCATCTGAAGACCAGGATCCTCATCTTCATCTGAAGACCGGGATCTTCATCTTCATCTGAAGACCAGGACTCTCATCTTCATCTGAAGACCAGGACTCTTGTCTTCATCTTCATCTGAAGACCAGGACTCTTGTCTTCATCTTCATCTGAAGACCAGGACTCTCGTCTTCATCTGAAGACCAGGACTCTTGTCTTCATCTTCATCTGAAGACCAGGACTCTTGTCTTCATCTTCATCTGAAGACCAGGACTCTCATCTTCATCTTCATCCAAAGACCAGGACCCTCGTCTTCATCTGAATACCAGGACCTTCATCTTCACTTGAACACCAAGACTCTTGTCTTCATCTTCATCTGAAGACCAGAACTCTCGTCTTCATCTGAAGACCAGGACTCTTGTCTTCATCTTCATCTGAACACCAGGACCCTCATCTTCATCTGAATACCAGGACCTTCATCTTCATCTGAAGACCAGGACTCTCATCTTCATCTGAAGACCAGGACTCTTGTCTTCATCTTCATCTGAAGACCGGGACTCTTGTCTTCATCTTCATCTGAAGACCAGGACTCTCGTCTTCATCTGAAGACCAGGACTCTTGTCTTCATCTTCATCTGAAGACCAGGACTCTTGTCTTCATCTTCATCTGAAGACCAGGACTCTCATCTTCATCTTCATCCAAAGACCAGGACCCTCGTCTTCATCTGAATACCAGGACCTTCATCTTCACTTGAACACCAAGACTCTTCTCTTCATCTTCATCTGAACACCAGGAGCCTCGTCTTCATCTGAATACCAGGACCTTCATCTTCACCTGAACACCAAGACTCTCGTCTTCATGTTCATCTTCATCTGAAGACCAGGACCCTCTTCTTCATCTGAATACCAGGACCTTCATCTTCACTTGAACACCAAGACTCTTGTCTTCATCTTCATCTGAACACCAGGACCCTCGTCTTCATCTGAAGACCAGGACTCTCGTCTTCATCTTCACCTGAACACCAGGACTCTCGTCTTCCTTTTCATCTTCATCTGAAGACCAAGATCCTCATCTTCATCTGAAGACCAGGATCTTTATCTGAAGACCAGGACTCTCATCTTCATCTGAATAGCAGGACCTTCATCTTCACTTGAACACCAAGACTCCTGTCTTCATCTTCCTCTTCTGAACACCAGGACTCTCGTCTTCATCTGAAGACCCGGACTCTCGTCTTCATCTTCACCTGAACACCAGAACTCTCGTCTTCCTGTTCATCTTCATCTGAAGACCAGGATCCTCATCTTCATCTGAATACCAGGACCTTCATCTTCACTTGAACACCAAGACTCTTGTCTTCATCATCTGAACACCAGGACTCTCATCTTCATCTGAAGACCAGGACCCTCGTCTTCATCTGAATACCAGGACCTTCATCTTCACCTGAACACCAAGACTCTCGTCTTCATGTTCATCTTCATCTGAAGACCAGGATCTTCATCTTCATCTGAAGACCTGAACTCTCATCTTCATCTGAAGACCAGGACCCTCGTCTTCATCTGAATACCAGGACCTTCATCTTCACTTGAGCACCAAGATTTTTGTCTTCATCTTCATCTGAAGACCAGGAGTCTCGTCTTCATCTGAAGACCAGGACTCTTGTCTTGATCTTCATCTGAACACCAGGACCCTCGTCTTCATCTTCATCTGAATACCAGGACCTTCATCTTCACCTGAACACCAAGACTCTCGTCTTCATGTTCAACTTCATCTGAAGACCAGGATCTTCATCTGAAGACCAGGACTCTTATCTTCATCTGAAGACCAGGAACTTCATCTTTACTTGAACACGAAGACTCTTGTCTTCATCTTCATGTGAACACCAGGACTCTCGTCTTCATCTGAAGACCAGGACTCTCGTCTTCATCTTCATGTGAAGACCAGGACTCTCATCTTCATCTTCATCCAAAGACCAGGACCCTCGTCTTCATCTGAATACCAGGACCTTCATCTTCACTTGAACACCAAGACTCTTCACTTCATCTTCATCTGAACACCAGGAGCCTCGTCTTCATCTGAATACCAGGACCTTCATCTTCACCTGAACACCAAGACTCTCGTCTTCATGTTCATCTTCATCTGAAGACCAGGACCCTCTTCTTCATCTGAATACCAGGACCTTCATCTTCACTTGAACACCAAGACTCTTGTCTTCATCTTCATCTGAACACCAGGACCCTCGTCTTCATCTGAAGACCAGGACTCTCGTCTTCATCTTCACCTGAACACCAGGACTCTCGTCTTCCTGTTCATCTTCATCTGAAGACCAAGATCCTCATCTTCATCTGAAGACCAGGATCTTTATCTGAAGACCAGGACTCTCATCTTCATCTGAAGACCAGGACCTTCATCTTTACTTGAACACGAAGACTCTTGTCTTCATCTTCATGTGAACACCAGGACTCTCGTCTTCATCTGAAGACCAGGACTCTCGTCTTCATCTTCATCTGAACACCAAGACCCTCGTCTTCATATTCATCTTCATCTGAAGACCAGGATCCTCATCTTCATCTGAAGACCAGGACTCTCATCTTCATCTGAATACCAGGACCTTCATCTTCACTTGAACACCAAGACTCTTGTCTTCATCTTCATCTGAACACCAGGACTCTCGTCTTCATCTGAAGACCAGGACTCTCGTCTTCATCTTCATCTGAACACCAGGACCCTCGTCTTCATCTTCATCTGAATACCAGGACCTTCATCTTCACCTGAACACCAAGACTCTCGTCTTCATGTTCATCTTCATCTGAAGACCAGGATCTTCATCTTCATCTGAAGACCAGAATTCTCATCTTCATCTGAAGACCAGGACCCTCGTCTTCATCTGAATACCAGGACCTTCATCTTCAGTTGAACACCAAGACTCTTGTCTTCATATGAACACCAGGACCCTCGTCTTCATCTGAAGACCAGGACTCTCGTCTTCATCTTCACCTGAACACCAGGACTCTCGTCTTGCTGTTCATCTTCATCTGAAGACCAGGATCCTCATCTTCATCTGAAGACCAGGACTCTCATCTTCATCTGAATACCAGGACCTTCATCTTCACTTGAACACCAAGGCTCTTGTCTTCATCTTCATCTGAATGCCAGGACGCTGGTCTTCATCTGAAGACCAGGACTCTTGTCTTCATCTTCACCTGAACACCAGGACTCTCGTCTTCCTGTTCATCTTCATCTGAAGACCAGGATCCTCATCTTCATCTGATGACCGGGATCTTCATCTTCATCTGAAGACCAGGACTCTCATCTTCATCTGAAGACCAGGACCCTCATCTTCATCTGAATACCAGGACCCTCATCTTCACTTGAACACCAAGACTCTTGTCTTCATCTTCATCTGAAGACCAGGACTCTCGTCTTCGTCTGAAGAGCAGGACTCTCGTCTTCATCTTCATCTGAACACCAAGTACCTCGTCTTCATGTTCATCTCCATCTGAAGACCAGGATCCTCATCTTCATCTGAAGACCAGGACTCTCATCTTCATCTGAATACCAGGACCTTCATCTTTACTTGAACACGAAGACTCTTGTCTTCATCTTCATGTGAACACCAGGACTCTCGTCTTCATCTGAAGACCAGGACTCTCGTCTTCATCTTCATCTGAACACCAAGACCCTCGTCTTCATATTCATCTTCATCTGAAGACCAGGATCCTCATCTTCATCTGAAGACCAGGACTCTCATCTTCATCTGAATACCAGGACCTTCATCTTCACTTGAACACCAAGACTCTTGTCTTCATCTTCATCTGAACACCAGGACTCTCGTCTTCATCTGAAGACCAGGACTCTCGTCTTCATCTTCATCTGAACACCAGGACCCTCGTCTTCATCTTCATCTGAATACCAGGACCTTCATCTTCACCTGAACACCAAGACTCTCGTCTTCATGTTCATCTTCATCTGAAGACCAGGATCTTCATCTTCATCTGAAGACCAGAATTCTCATCTTCATCTGAAGACCAGGACCCTCGTCTTCATCTGAATACCAGGACCTTCATCTTCACTTGAACACCAAGACTCTTGTCTTCATATGAACACCAGGACCCTCGTCTTCATCTGAAGACCAGGACTCTCGTCTTCATCTTCACCTGAACACCAGGACTCTCGTCTTGCTGTTCATCTTCATCTGAAGACCAGGATCCTCATCTTCATCTGAAGACCAGGACTCTCATCTTCATCTGAATACCAGGACCTTCATCTTCACTTGAACACCAAGGCTCTTGTCTTCATCTTCATCTGAATGCCAGGACCCTGGTCTTCATCTGAAGACCAGGACTCTTGTCTTCATCTTCACCTGAACACCAGGACTCTCGTCTTCCTGTTCATCTTCATCTGAAGACCAGGATCCTCATCTTCATCTGATGACCGGGATCTTCATCTTCATCTGAAGACCAGGACTCTCATCTTCATCTGAAGACCAGGACCCTCATCTTCATCTGAATACCAGGACCTTCATCTTTACTTGAACACGAAGACTCTTGTCTTCATCTTCATGTGAACACCAGGACTCTCGTCTTCATCTGAAGACCAGGACTCTCGTCTTCATCTTCATCTGAACACCAAGACCCTCGTCTTCATATTCATCTTCATCTGAAGACCAGGATCCTCATCTTCATCTGAAGACCAGGACTCTTGTCTTCATCTTCATCTGAAGACCAGGACTCTCGTCTTCATCTGAAGACCAGGACTCTTGTCTTCATCTTCATCTGAAGACCAGGACTCTTGTCTTCATCTTCATCTGAAGACCAGGACTCTCATCTTCATCTTCATCCAAAGACCAGGACCCTCGTCTTCATCTGAATACCAGGACCTTCATCTTCACTTGAACACCAAGACTCTTGTCTTCATCTTCATCTGAAGACCAGAACTCTCGTCTTCATCTGAAGACCAGGACTCTTGTCTTCATCTTCATCAGAACACCAGGACCCTCGTCTTCATGTTCATCTTCATCTGACGACCAGGACCCTCGTCTTCATCTGAAGACCAGGACTCTCGTCTTCATCTTCATCTGATCACCAGGACTCTCGTCTTCCTTTTCATCTTCATCTGAAGACCAGGATCCTCATCTTCATCTGAAGACCAGGACTCTCATCTTCATGTGAATACCAGGATCTTCATCTTCACTTGAACACCAAGACTTTTATCTTCATCTTCATCTGAAGACCAGGACTCTCGTCTTCATCTGAAGACCAGGACTCTTGTCTTCATCTTCATCTGAAGACCAGGCATCTCATCTTCATCTTCATTCAAAGACCAGGACCCTCGTCTTCATCTGAATACCAGGACCTTCATCTTCACTTGAACACCAAGACTCTTGTCTTCATCTTCATCTGAAGACCAGGACTCTCGTCTTCATCTGAAGACCAGGACTCTTGTCTTCATCTGAACACCAGGACCCTCGTCTTCATGTTCATCTTCATCTGAAGACTAGGATCTTCATTTTCATCTGAAGACCAGGACTCTCATCTTCATTTGAAGACCAGGACTCTCATCTTCATCGGAAGACCAGGACTCTCATTTTCATCTGAATACCAGGACACTCATCTTCATCTTCATCTGAAGACCAGGACTCTCATCTTCATCTGAATACCAGGACCTTCATCTTCACTTGAACACCAAGACTCTTTTCTTCATCTTCATCTTCATCTGAACACCAGGACTCTCGTCTTCATCTGAACACCAGGTCCCTCGTCTTCATCTGAATACCAGGACCTTCATCTTCACCTGAACACCAAGACTCTCGTCTTCATGTTCATCTTCATCTGAAGACCAGGATCTTCGTCTTCATGTGAACACCAGGACTCTCATCTTCATCTGAAGACCAGGACCCTCATCTTCACCTGAACACCAAGACTCTCGTCTTCATGTTCATCTTCATCTGAATACCAGGACCTTCATCTTCACTTGAACACCAAGACTCTTGTCTTCATCTTCATCTGAACAACAGGACTCTCGTCTTCATCTGAACAACAGGACTCTCGTCTCCATCTGAAGACCAGGACTCTCGTCTTCATCTTCACCTGAACACCAGCACTCTCGTCTTCCTGTTCATCTTCATCTGAAGACCAAGATCCTCATCTTCATCTGAAGACCAGGACTCTCATCTTCATCTGAATACCAGGACCTTCATCTTCACTTGAACACCAAGACTCTTATCTTCATCTGAACACCTGGACTCTCGTTTTCATCTGAAGACCAGGACTCTCGTCTTCATCTTCATCTGAAGACCAGGATCTTCATCTTCATCTGAAGACCTGAACTCTCATCTTCATCTGAAGACCAGGACCCTCGTCTTCATCTGAATACCAGGACCTTCATCTTCACTTGAACACCAAGACTCTTTTTTTCGTCTTCATCTGAAGACCAGGACTCTCGTCTTCATCTGAAGACCAGGACTCTTGTCTTCATCTTCATCTGAACACCAGGACCCTCGTCTTCATCTTCATCTGAAGACCAGGACCTTCATCTTCACCTGAACACCAAGACTCTCGTCTTCATGTTCATCTTCATCTGAAGACCAGGATCTTCATCTGAAGACCAGGACTCTCGTCTTCATCTGAAGACCAGGACTCTTGTCTTCATCTTCATCTGAACACCAGGACCCTCGTCTTCATCTGAATACCAGGACCTTCATCTTCACTTGAAAGCCAAGACTCTTCTCTTCATCTTCATCTGAACACCAGGAGCCTCTTCTTCATCTGAATACCAGGACCTTCATCTTCACCTGAACACCAAGACTCTCGTCTTCATGTTCATCTTCATCTGAAGACCAGGACCCTCTTCTTCATCTGAATACCAGGACCTTCATCTTCACTTGAACACCAAGACTCTTGTCTTCATCTTCATCTGAACACCAGGACCCTCGTCTTCATCTGAAGACCAGGACTCTCGTCTTCATCTTCACCTGAACACCAGGACTCTCGTCTTCCTGTTCATCTTCATCTGAAGACCAAGATCCTCATCTTCATCTGAAGACCAGGATCTTCATCTGAAGACCAGGACTCTCATCTTCATCTGAATACCAGGACCTTCATCTTCACTTGAACACCAAGACTCTTGTCTTCATCTTCCTCTTCTGAACACCAGGACTCTCGTCTTCATCTGAAGACCCGGACTCTCGTCTTCATCTTCACCTGAACACCAGAACTCTCGTCTTCCTGTTCATCTTCATCTGAAGACCAGGATCCTCATCTTCATCTGAATACCAGGACCTTCATCTTCACTTGAACACCAAGACTCTCGTCTTCATGTTCATCTTCATCTGAAGACCAGGATCTTCATCTTCATCTGAAGACCTGAACTCCCATCTTCATCTGAAGACCAGGACCCTCGTCTTCATCTGAATACCAGGACCTTCATCTTCACTTGAGCACCAAGATTCTTGTCTTCATCTTCATCTGAAGACCAGGAGTCTCGTCTTCATCTGAAGACCATGACTCTTGTCTTGAACTTCATCTGAACACCAGGACCCTCGTCTTCATCTTCATCTGAATACCAGGACCTTCATCTTCACCTGAACACCAAGACTCTCGTCTTCATGTTCAACTTCATCTGAAGACCAGGATCTTCATCTGAAGACCAGGACTCTTATCTTCATCTGAAGACCAGGACTCTCGTCTTCATCTGAAGACCAGGACTCTCGTCTTCATCTTCATCTGAACACCAGGACCCTCGTCTTCATCTTCATCTGAATACCAGGACCTTCATCTTCACCTGAACACCAAGACTCTCGTCTTCATGTTCATCTTCATCTGAAGACCAGCATCTTCATCTTCATCCAAAGACCAGGACTCTCAGCTTCATCTGAAGACCAGGACCCTCGTCTTTATCTGAATACCAGGACCTTCATCTTCATTTGAACACCAAGACTCTTGTCTTCATCTTCATCTGAACACCAGGACTCTCGTCTTCATCTGAAGACCAGGACTCTCGTCTTCATCTTCATCTTCATCTGAACACCAGGACCCTCATCTTCATGTTCATCTTCATCTGAAGACCAGGATCTTCATCTTCATCTGAAGACCAGGACTCTCTTCTTCATCTGAAGACCAGGACTCTCATCTTCATCTTCGTCTGAAGACCAGGACTCTCATCTTCATCTGAAGACCAGGACCCTCGTCTTCATCTGAATGCCAGGACCTTCATCTTCACTTGAACACCAAGACTCTTGTCTTCATCTGAACACCAAGACCCTCGTCTTGATCAGAAGACCAGGACTCTCGTCTTCATCTTCATCTGAACACCAGGACCGTCGTCTTCATCTTCATCTGAATACCAGGACCTTCATCTTCATGTTCATCTGAACACCAGGACCCACATCTTCATCTGAATGCCAGGACCCTCGTTTTCATCTTAAGACCAGGATCCTCATCTTCATCTGAACACCAGGACCCTCGTCTTCATCTTCATCGGAATACCAGAACCCCCATCTTCATCTGAGCACCAGGACCCTCGTCTTCATCTGAATACCAGGACCCTCATCTTCATCTGAATACCAGGACCCTCAACTTCATCTTAAACTGAATAGCAGGATCCTCGTCTTCATCTGAATACCAGCACCCTCATCTTCATGTTCATCTGAATACCAGGACCCTCCTCTTCATCTTCATCTGAATACCAGGATCCTCATCTTCATCTTTTTACCAGGACCCTCGTCTTCATCTGAACACCAGGACCCTCGTCTTCATCTTCATCTTATTAGCAGGACCCTCAACTTCATCTAAATACCAGGACCCTCATCTTCATCTTATTACCAGGACCCTGGTCTTCATCTTCATCTTATTAGCAGGACCCTCAACCTCATCTGAATACCAGGACCCTCATCTTCATCTTCATCTGAACACGAGGACCTTCATCTTCATCTGAACACCAGGACCCTCATCTTCCTCTGAACACCAGGACCCTCATCTTCATCTTTATCTGAATACCAGGACCCTCATCTTCATCTTCATCTAAATACCAGGACCCTCATCTTCATCTTCGTCTGAACACCAGGACCCTCATCTTCATCTTCATCTGAACACCAGGACCCTCATCTTCATCTGAATACCAGGACCCTCATCTTCGTCTGAATACCAGGATCCTCGTCTTCATCTGAACACCAGGACCACTCATTTTGATGTTCATCTGAATACCAGGACCCTCATCTTCATCTGAACACCATGACCCTCATCTTCATCTGAACACCAGGACCCTCATCTTCATCTGAATACCAGGACCCTCCTCTTCATCTGAATACCAGGATCCTCATCTTCATCTTATTACCAGGACCCTCGTCTTCATCTGAACACCAGGACCCTCGTCTTCATGTTATTAGCAGGACCCTCAACTTCATCTTAATACCAGGACCCTCATCTTCATCTGAACACCAGGACCCTCATCTTCATCTGAACACCAGGACCCTCATCTTTATCTTCATCTGAACACCAGGACCCTCATCTTCATCTTTTTCTGAACACCAGGACCCTCATCTTCATCTGAATACCAGGACCCTCCTCTTCATCTTCATCTGAATACCAGGATCCTCATCTTCATCTTATTTCCAGGACCCTCGTCTTCATCTGAACACCAGGACCCTCGTCTTCATCTTCATCTTATTAGCAGGACCCTCAACTTCATCTGAATACCAGGACCCTCATCTTCATCTTATTACCAGGACCCTCGTCTTCATCTTCATCTTATTAGCAGGACCCTCAACTTCATCTGAATACCAGGACCCTCATCTTCATCTGAACACCAGGACCCTCATCTTCATCTTTTTCTGAATACCAGGACCCTCATCTTCATCTTCATCTGAATACCAGGACCCTCATCTTCATCTTCGTCTGAACACCAGGACCCTCATCTTCATCTGAATACCAGGACCCTCATCTTCATCTGAACACCAGGACCCTCATCTTCATCTTTATCTGAATACCAGGACCTCATCTTCATCTGAACACCAGGACCTTCATCTTCATCTGAATACCAGGACCCTCAACTTCATCTTCATCTGTACACCAGGACCCTCGTCTTCATCTTCATCTCACAGGCCAATAGGAGTGCAGTTTTTAGGCAGTTTTCCTTGGTAAGGGTAGATTGGGGGGCAGTCTTACCCAGGGAGAGCAAGTTACAGGATATTTTTACGAGAAGAGGGGAGGTTTGGGGGTAGTTTTCCTTCATAAGGGTAGTTTAGGGGGCAGTTTTACCTGGGTAGGACAGGGCCTGGATGGTGAATTAACCTCATAAATGTATTAATTTTAATGATTTTCTCATAAATATGACTTCTTCCTGCAGGTTTCAGGGCTCTCAGGGTGAATCTCTGCCTGATGAATGTTACAATTCTGATGTTTTTCCTCTAAACTTGATGTCTTCCTGCAGGTTTTGGTTTAATTTCTCATATTTTCCTCTAAATTTAACTTCTTCCTGCAGGTTTCAGGGCCCTCAGGATGAATCTCTACCTGATAAATGTTATAATTCTGATATTTTATAAATTTAGCGTCTTTCTGCAAGTTTCAGGATGAATCTCTACCTGATAAATGTTATAATTTTGATATTTTTCTGACAAATTTAACGTCTTTCTGCAGGTTTTAGGGCTCTCGGAAAGAATCTCTACCTGATAAATATTATAATTTTGATGTTTTCTTCTAAATTTAGCATCTTCCTGCATATTTCAGGGCTCTCGGGATGAATCTCTGCCTGATAAATGTTATAATTCTGAAATTTTTCAGATAAATTTAATGTCTTCCTGCAGGTTTTGGTGTAATTTGTCAGTTTTTCCTCAAAATTTAATGTCTTCCTGCAGGTTTCAGGGCTCTCAGGATGAATCTCTACCAGATAAATGTCATAATTCTGATGTTTTCCTCTAAATTTTTTTTTGTAATTGAAGTTTTTATTCCATGTTTTTACATTTTAACCACAGAACACAGACAAAAACACCCAAACAACAAAATGTGAGGTTCAGTACAAAACCAGCTGTCGTAATGCATTAAGTTTGTATTCAGTTTGTAGACAGGAAGGTGCAAAAATTGTCCCATTGTTCCATCGCGTCTTCATTCCTAGAGGTTAGTCGTCCTAACATCTTCTCACAGGCCACATTCTCAGTCATTTTTTCTTTCCACATTTTCAGAGTTGGGGAATGAGGATCCTTCCATAACTTTAGGATCAGACATGCACATGTCACAAGAGCAGTATTTAAAACTCTAAAACTATGTCTGTTTAACAAGGGCACCTCTGTTCTATCTCCTAATAAACATAGTCTAGGTGATTTGGGTACATTACAAGATAACCAACTCTGCATATAACTTAAAACATTGTTCCAAATCGGAAAAACCAAAGGGCACTCCCACAGAGCATGCATCAAAGTACCCTGAGCTTTCTGACATTTCCAACACAGATCATTTCTGCTAATACCCATTTTATAAAGTCGAGAGGGGGTATAGTAATATCTATTGAGAATTTTATATTGAATGAATTTTCCCTTGGCTTCTCTAACATATAATCCACAATTTGACATAATTGAATCCCAAATATCGTCATCTATAAAACAATGTAAATCTTTTTCCCATATTGCTTTTAGACTTTTAATTGTGTTATTATTTGCCCAAGGGCAAACGTTATACCATTTAGAGGCTTTACACAGTAATGGAGGTAATAGCAGAAATGTCTCTACTGGGGTTCTCTCCTGTGATTTATATTTTCCTTTTAAACAGTCCCGTATCTGTAAATACTTCCAAAAGTGGCCATGACCCTCTAATTTGAATTTCTGCTTGATTTCATTAAATGTCATAAAGACATCGCCCTCAAATAAGTCACCAACAGTTCTTATACCTTTTCGTAGCCATTGTGCCCAGTAGATAGACTGTTTGCCAATCTTAATTTTGGGGTTGTTCCATAAAGACGAGTACCTCATGACATACGGATCAAGCTTGTATTTTCTATGTACCTCCAGCCATACCATTTTGGAAAATTTTAAGATTGGATTTTCAAACTTGTCTTTGTTCAACTTTTGAGATAAAGTTTCGATTGGCGTAAATGGAGAAGTAAGTTCCTGTTCAATTAAAATCCAATCCAGGTCAACTTTCCCCGCCCAATGTTTGGCTAGTCTAGACATTTCGAAGGATATACTGTAGTGTTCCACATTGGGCAGGGCTAAGCCCCCTTCCTTTTTCGGCTGACAGAGTCGACTTAGGTTAATGCGTGGTTTACGACCATCCCAGAGAAAGTGTTTTATCATGTTATTGTAATTTAATAATAGTGGCTGGGGGATACATATTGGTAACATTCCGGTATAGTAATTAATAAGTGGGGTTATGACCATTTTCACTGCATTTACCTTCCCCCATAATGTCAAATTTAATTTACTCCATTTATCCAAATTTGTCTTAATTTTGTTTATCAATTTGCCCATGCTGTCAGCCAAAATATCCTCAATGTCTGGGTCCAACTCAATTCCTAGATACTTCATCCCTTTATGCATCCACCTGAAATTGAAACCAGACACAGAGCCGTGACTGCAAGATTGAGAGACTGGCATGGCTTCAGATTTTTGCCAATTAATTTTATACCCAGAGTACATTGAGTATTCATCAATAACCTCTAGCAGAGTTGTAATAGAGTTAGCAGGGTCTTTACTTAAAACCAAAATGTCGTCTGCGTATAAAAACAATTTGTGTTCCCTTCCTCCCCCCAACACACCTCTGATTAGTGAATTTTCTCTAATTTGAATAGCCAAGGGCTCTAGAAAGATGGTAAATAAAAGAGGGCTTAAACTGCACCCTTGACGGGTCGATCTGGAAATATCGAAAAAATGGGAGAGTACCCCGTTAGTAAAAACAGCTGCCTGTGGCTTGGAATACAGAATCTTAATCCAGTGACAAAAATTGTCACCCAAACCAAACCTTTTCAGAGCAGTAAATAAAAAAGACCATTCTACCCTGTCGAACGCTTTTTGGGCGTCTAAAGATATGGCTAACACAGGATCAACGTTGTTTTTGTTCAACCATAAGAGATGTAACAACCTTCTCATATTATCAGATGCAGATCTGCCCTTGATAAACCCAACTTGGTCTTTATGTATAATTTGTGGTAACCCAGTTTCTAATCTTGTTGCTAGTATTTTAGATAATATTTTACAGTCAACATTTATTAAACTTATTGGTCTATAATTGGCTGGGTCCGTTACGTCTTTGTCAGTCTTCGGGATAAGTGATATTATTGCCTGATTAAAACTTGGAGGAAGCAACCCATGTTCAAAAGCTTCATGAAATACTCTTGTTAAAAATGGGCAGAGTGTGTCTGTAAATCTCCTGTAAAATTCAGCCGGAAAGCCATCAATCCCCGGTGACTTTCCAGTTTTCATTGCATTAATTGCCTTCTTTACTTCTTCCTCTGTTAAGGGGGTTTCCAATTTGTCCTTTTCTTCTTGTGAAATCTTTGGTATTGTTATTTTATCAAAAAATTCATCTAGTTGTTTCGTGTTAGTCTTATTTTCAGATGTATAAAGGTTTTGGTAGAATGTTTTAAAAACTGTGTTAATATCAGATGACGATGTAACTAACTTATCATCTTTTTTAATTGCTGTAATAACATTTTGGCTATCTATTTTTTTAAGTTGTCTTGCTAATAGTTTCCCTGTTTTTTCACCATTTTCATAGAAATGTGTTTTAAGCCGGAAAAGTGCATACTCTGCTTTCTTGTTATATATGTCATGAAGATTATATTTAAGTTTACAGATTTCTTTAAATTTAGTTTCGTTGAATTTTTCAGCTAATTGTTTTTCAAAAATACATATTTTTTCCTCCAAAGTTTTAATCTTGTTCTTATTTTCTTTAATTTTCTTTGAGCAATAACCCAAACATTTTCCCCGGACAAATGCCTTGAGAGCATCCCACACTGTGGCTAATCTATCAGTAGACCCAACATTCACCTGTAAAAAATATTCTATATCTTTTTGTAGAGATAGCACAAATTGTTCATCCTGCAGTACACTTGTATTTAGTCTCCATCTACCTCTATTGACTCTCTCCGTTTGCAAGTTTATACGTAATTCTACAGGAGCATGATCGGTTAAGGCAATGACACCTATTTTACTGTTCACCACTAGATCAACACATGCATTGGAGATCAAAAAATAATCTATTCGGGAGTATGTTTTGTGTGAATGAGAATAAAATGTGTACTCCTTTTCCAAGGGATGAACAAGTCTCCAAATATCTTCCAGGCCAATATCTTCTCTTAGAGATTTCAAAGCCAATCCTGTTTTAGTTGTTAAGGTTGTATTGATGGTGCTTCTGTCTATATATTCATCTAACACATTGTTAAAGTCTCCACCTAGCAAGATATGTCCCTCTATGTTCCCCAACATCTCATTGATTTTGTAAATAAATTTAGGTTCATCTCTATTTGGGGCATAGACATTACACAATACTACTTTTACACCATTAATAAGTGCTTGGAGACACAAAAGTCGCCCATCTTCATCCTTAAATTGTTGCAGTAGAACAAAATGTAACTTTTTATGTATAAGTATCATAACACCACGACTTTTGCTTGAAACCGAATTATGAAAAATTTTGCCCACCCAATCTCTCTTTAATTTCACTGCTTCATTTTCATTTTCAAAGTGAGTTTCTTGAATGTAAGCAACGTCAGTGTCATGAGACTTAAGATAATTCAGTATTTTCTTACGTTTAATTGGTGTGCTGCAGCCATTTATGTTCCATGAAACTATATTTATTCCTGTGCTACCCATTACTCCACATTTAAACGCTCTGTACCTCCCTGTCTGAAATAATTAAACATACACCGACAGCTTAATGTGAACCAAAATATAAACAAAATTAGTACCTCACATTGAACGCTCTCAAGAGAAAAAACAAAACAAAAAATAAATGGCGCTGTTCTAAAAAGGAACATGACAGCGCACATGCCCAATAGGCGAAGCTTCAAGTAGTCTCTGGTCCGTGCGGGTCCCGCAGACAGCGTCCTCGGCTCCTCCAGCTGCCCAGGCTGCACCCCAGTGATCCTGTCCCCGTCATTTGGAATTATTTCTGGACTCTCTCCTGTCCGCTACTTTTACATCCTCGTCAGGCCAGTTCACTCTCAATGTAGTCACGTACAAATCTCTGAGCTTCCTCCACATCATCGAAGCTCTTTCGCTGTCCTTTCCATGTAAATTTGAGTGTTGCGGGATGTGCCAGCGTGTGTTTCACCTGATGCTGCCAGAGCGTTTTCATCACTGGGAAGAATGGTTTCCTTTGCTTTGCGCGTTCTGCAGTCATATCCTCGTAAATCGACAGGCGGCAATCATTCCAGGTAAAACCTTTCTTTTGTTTAGCAACAGTCAGGACTTTATGACGTGCAGTGTAGCGGAGAAATCTTATCATTATGATGCGAGGTGGCTGGTCCGGTCCGGGGCGGGGTTGTAAACTTCTATGGCATCTCTCGATTTCAAACTCTGCTCCGGTTAGACCCAGGCCATCAGAAAGGATCTTCTGTACATAATCACTCAAACCTCCGCCAGTCTCTGAGCCTTCTTTCAATCCAATAAGCCGTACATTCTTTCTGCGACTTCGATTTTCTTGATCTTCAACTCGAGCCCAGAGGTGCTTGAGCGTTTTAGCGTATGCGCTGTTGTCCTGAGCCATAGTAGTTACCTTGTCTTCGATATCCGAGATGCGGCCCTCGGCTTCGGCCATCCGGACCTGGGTCGCACTCAGAGTGTTCTTAAGTTCAGCCATATCAGACTTAATAAACGACACATCAGCTGCTACTCCAGTCATAATTGCTCCCATTTTTGTCATCTCCATGAATAAGGCGCTCATATCCGTGTTTGGAGTTTCTCCGGTGTCAGCAGTGTTAGCATTAGCAGTGTTAGCTGTAGGAGAGCTAGCAGTAGCATCCCCAATGTTCATCGTTTGCAAACGAGTCTGAACATTCTTTTTCTTCAAATTTGCAGTCATCCTCCACAAAAACGTCGAGAACCCTGCCTTGAAATTACGTTTGGAGAGAGTTTTAGTTGCCAAAAAATAGAATTAGGTTGACGGGGTTCAGAGCTCTCCTACGGCGCAGCCATTCCCTGATACCTCACCACGTGACTCGTTTTCCTCTAAATTTAGCATCTTCCTTCAGGTTTTGGTGTAATTTCTCAGTTTTTCCTCAAAATTTAATGTCTTCCTGCAGGTTTCAGGGCTCTCAGGGTGAATCTCTACCAGATAAATGTCATAATTCTGATGTTTTCCTCTAAATTTAGCATCTTCCTTCAGGTTTTGGTGTAATTTCTCAATTTTTCCTCAAAATTTAATGTCTTCTTGCAAGTTTCAGGGCTCTCAGGGTGAATCTCTACCAGATAAATGTTATAATTCTGATGTTTTTCCTCTAAATTTAGAATCTTCCTCCAGGTTTCAGGGCTCTCAGGAAGAATCTCTACCTGATAAATGTCATAATTCTGATGTTTTTCCTCTGAACTTGATATCTTCCTGCAGGTTTTGGTGTAATTTCTCAATTTTTCCTCTAAATTTAGCATCTTTCTGCAGGTTTCAGGGCTCTTAGGGTGAATTTCTACCTGATAAATGTTATAATTCTGATGTTTTTCCTCTAAATTTAGGATCTTCCTGCAGGTTTTGGTGTAATTTCTCAGTTTTTTCTCTAAATTTAGCATCTTCTTGCTGGTTTCAGGATGAATCTCTACCTGATAAATGTTATTTCGATGTTTTTCCTCTAAATTTAGGATCTTCCTGCAGGTTTCAGGATGAATCTCTACCTGATAAATGTTATAATTCTGATGTTTTTACTCTAAATTTAACGTCTTCCTGCAGGTTTCAGGGCTCTCGGGATGAATCTCTACTTGATAAATGTTATAATTCTGATGTTTTTCCTTTAAATTTGGCATCTTCCTGCAGGTTTCAGGGCTCTCGGGGTGAATGTCTACCTTATAAAAGTTATTTTGATGTTTTTCCCCGAAACTTGATGTCTTTCTGCAGGCTTTGGTGCAATTCTGATGTTTTTCCTCTAAATTTAACATCTTCCTGCAGGTTTCAGGGCTCTCAGGATGAATCTCTACCTAATAAATGTTACAATTCTGATGTTTTCCTCTAAATTTAGCATCTTTCTGCAGGTTTCAGGGCTCTCAGGATGAATCTCTACCTGATAAATGCTATAATTCTGATGTTTTTCCTCTAAATTTAGCATCTTTCTGCAGCTTTCAGGGCTCTCAGGATGAATCTCTACCTAATAAAAGTTGTTATTTTGATGTTTTTACTCTAAACTTGATGTCTTTCTACAGGTTTTGGTGTAATTTCTGAATTTTTCCTCTAAGTTTCGCATCTTACTGCAGGTTTCAGGGCTCTCGGGATGAATCTCTACCTGATAAAAGTTGTTATTTTGATGTTTTCCTCCAAATTTAGCATCTTCCTGCAGGTTTCAGGGCTCTTGGGATGAATCTCTACCTTATTAAAGTTGTTATTTTCATGTTTTTCCTCTAAATTTAGCATCTTTCTGCAGGTTTCAGGGCTCTCAGGGTGAATCTCTACCTGATAAAAGTTATTTTGATGTTTTCCTCTAAATTTAGCATCTTTCTGCAGGTTTCAGGGCTCTTAGGGTGAATTTCTACCTGATAAATGTTATAATTCTGATGTTTTTTCCTCTAAATTTAGGATCTTCCTGCAGGTTTTGGTGTAATTTCTCAGTTTTTTCTCTAAATTTAGCATCTTCTTGCTGGTTTCAGGATGAATCTCTACCTGATAAATGTTATTTCGATGTTTTTCCTCTAAATTTAGGATCTTCCTGCAGGTTTCAGGATGAATCTCTACCTGATAAATGTTATAATTCTGATGTTTTTACTCTAAATTTAACGTCTTCCTGCAGGTTTCAGGGCTCTCGGGATGAATCTCTACTTGATAAATGTTATAATTCTGATGTTTTTCCTTTAAATTTGGCATCTTCCTGCAGGTTTCAGGGCTCTCGGGGTGAATGTCTACCTTATAAAAGTTATTTTGATGTTTTTCCCCGAAACTTGATGTCTTTCTGCAGGCTTTGGTGCAATTCTGATGTTTTTCCTCTAAATTTAACATCTTCCTGCAGGTTTCAGGGCTCTCAGGATGAATCTCTACCTAATAAATGTTACAATTCTGATGTTTTCCTCTAAATTTAGCATCTTTCTGCAGGTTTCAGGGCTCTCAGGATGAATCTCTACCTGATAAATGCTATAATTCTGATGTTTTTCCTCTAAATTTAGCATCTTTCTGCAGCTTTCAGGGCTCTCAGGATGAATCTCTACCTAATAAAAGTTGTTATTTTGATGTTTTTACTCTAAACTTGATGTCTTTCTACAGGTTTTGGTGTAATTTCTGAATTTTTCCTCTAAGTTTCGCATCTTACTGCAGGTTTCAGGGCTCTCGGGATGAATCTCTACCTGATAAAAGTTGTTATTTTGATGTTTTCCTCCAAATTTAGCATCTTCCTGCAGGTTTCAGTGCTCTTGGGATGAATCTCTACCTTATTAAAGTTGTTATTTTCATGTTTTTCCTCTAAATTTAGCATCTTTCTGCAGGTTTCAGGGCTCTCAGGGTGAATCTCTACCTGATAAAAGTTATTTTGATGTTTTCCTCTAAATTTAGCATCTTTCTGCAGGTTTCAGGGCTCTTAGGGTGAATTTCTACCTGATAAATGTTATAATTCTGATGTTTTTCCTCTAAATTTAGGATCTTCCTGCAGGTTTTGGTGTAATTTCTCAGTTTTTTCTCTAAATTTAGCATCTTCTTGCTGGTTTCAGGATGAATCTCTACCTGATAAATGTTATTTCGATGTTTTTCCTCTAAATTTAGGATCTTCCTGCAGGTTTCAGGATGAATCTCTACCTGATAAATGTTATAATTCTGATGTTTTTACTCTAAATTTAACGTCTTCCTGCAGGTTTCAGGGCTCTCGGGATGAATCTCTACTTGATAAATGTTATAATTCTGATGTTTTTCCTTTAAATTTGGCATCTTCCTGCAGGTTTCAGGGCTCTCGGGGTGAATGTCTACCTTATAAAAGTTATTTTGATGTTTTTCCCCGAAACTTGATGTCTTTCTGCAGGCTTTGGTGCAATTCTGATGTTTTTCCTCTAAATTTAACATCTTCCTGCAGGTTTCAGGGCTCTCAGGATGAATCTCTACCTAATAAATGTTACAATTCTGATGTTTTCCTCTAAATTTAGCATCTTTCTGCAGGTTTCAGGGCTCTCAGGATGAATCTCTACCTGATAAATGCTATAATTCTGATGTTTTTCCTCTAAATTTAGCATCTTTCTGCAGCTTTCAGGGCTCTCAGGATGAATCTCTACCTAATAAAAGTTGTTATTTTGATGTTTTTACTCTAAACTTGATGTCTTTCTACAGGTTTTGGTGTAATTTCTGAATTTTTCCTCTAAGTTTCGCATCTTACTGCAGGTTTCAGGGCTCTCGGGATGAATCTCTACCTGATAAAAGTTGTTATTTTGATGTTTTCCTCCAAATTTAGCATCTTCCTGCAGGTTTCAGGGCTCTTGGGATGAATCTCTACCTTATTAAAGTTGTTATTTTGATGTTTTTCCTCTAAATTTAGGATCTTCCTGCAGGTTTCAGGATCAATCTCTACCTGATAAATGTTATAATTCTGATGTTTTTCCTCTAAATTTAACGTCTTCCTGCAGGTTTCAGGGCTCTCAGGATGAATCTCTACCTGATCAATGTTATAATTCTGATGTTTTTCCTCTAAATTTAGCATCTTTCTGCTGGTTTCAGGGCTCTTGGGATGAATCTCTACCTTATGAAAGTTGTTATTTTCATGTTTTTCCTCTAAATTTAGCATCTTCCGGCAGGTTTCAGGGCTCTTCAGATGAATCTCTACCTGATAAAAGTTGTTATTTTGATGTTTTTCCTGTAAATTTAGCATCTTCCTGCAGGTTTCAGGATCAATCTGTACCTGATAAATGTTATAATTCTGATGTTTTTCATCTAAATTTAGCATCTTCCTGCAGGTTTCAGGGCTCTCGGGATGAATCTCTACCTGATAAATGTTATAATTCTGATGTTTTCCTCTAAATTTAGCATCTTCTTGCAGGTTTCAGGGCTCTCAGGATGAATCTCTACCTGATAAATGTTATATTTCTGATATTTTTCTTAGAAATTTAACGTCTTTCTTCAGGTTTCAGGGCTCTCAGGATGAATCTCTACCTGATAAAAGTTATTTTGATGTTTTTCCTGTAAATTTAGCATCTTCCTGCAGGTTTCAGGATCAATCTGTACCTGATAAATGTTATAATTCTGATGTTTTTCCTCTAAATTTAGCATCTTCCTCCAGGTTTCAGGGCTCTCAGGGTGAATCTCTACCCGATAAATGTTATAATTCTGATGTTTTCCTCCAAATTTAGCATCTTCCTGCAGGTTTCAGGGCTCTCAGGGTGAATCTCTACCCGATACATGTTATAATTCTGATGTTTTTCCTCTAAATTTAGCATCTTTCTGCAGGTTTCAGGGCTCTCGGGATGAATCTCTACCTGATAAAAGTTGTTATTTTGATGTTTTTACTCTAAACTTGATGTCTTCCTGCAGGTTTTGGTGTAATTTCTCAATTTTTCATCTAAATTTAGCATCTTCCTGCAGTTTTCAGGATGAATCTCTACCTGATAAATGTTATAATTCTGATGATTTTCCTCTAAATTTAGCATCTTCCTGCAGGTTTTGGTGAAATTTCTCAGTTTTTCCTCAAAATTTAATGTCTTCCTGCATGTTTCAGGGCTCTCAGAGTGAATCTCTACCAGATAAATATTATAATTCTGATGTTTTCCTCTAAATTTAGCATCTTTGTGCAGGTTTCTGGGCTCTCGGGGTGAATCTGTACCTGATAAAAGTTATTTTGATGTTTTTCCTCTAAATTTAGCATCTTTCTGCAGGTTTCAGGGCTCTCAGGATGAATCTCTGCCTGATAAATGTCATAATTCTGATGTTTTTCCTCTAAACTTGATGTCTTCCTGCAGGATTTGGTGTAATTTCTCAATTTTTCCTCTAAATTTAGCATCTTTCTGCAGGTTTCAGGGCTCTCAGGATGAATCTCTACCTAATAAAAGTTATTTTAAGTTTTTACTCTAAACTTGATGTCTTCCTGCAGGTTTTGGTGTAATTTCTCAATTTTTCCTCTAAATTTAGCATCTTCCTGCAGGTTTTGGTGTAATTTCTCAGTTTTTCCTCAAAATTTAATGTCTTCCTGCAGGTTTCAGGGCTCTCAGGAAGAATCTCTGCCTGATAAATGTCATAATTCTGATGTTTTTCCTCTAAACTTGATGTCTTACTGCAGGTTTTGGTGTAATTTCTCAATTTTTCCTCTTAATTTAGCATCTTTCTGCAGGTTTCGGGGCTCTCGGGATGAATCTCTACCTGATAAAAGATGCTATTTTGATGTTTTTCCTCTAAATTTCGCATCTTCCTGCAGGTTTCAGGGCTCTCAGGATGAATCTCTACCTAATAAATGTTACAATTCTGATGTTTTCCTCTCAATTTAGCATCTTTCTGCAGGTTTCAGGGCTCTCAGGGTGAATCTCTACCTGATAAATATCATAATTGTCATGTTTTTCCTCTAAACTTGATGTCTTCCTGCAGGTTTTGGTGTAATTTCTCAATTTTTCATCTAAATTTAGCATCTTCCTGCAGTTTTCAGGGCTCTCGGGATGAATCTCTACCTGATAAAAGTTGTTATTTTGATGTTTTTCCTCTAAATTTAGCATCTTCCTCCAGGTTTCAGGGCTCTTAGGGTGAATTTCTACCTGATAAATGCTATAATTCTAATGTTTTCCACTAAATTTCAGGTCTTCCTGCAGGTTTCAGGGCTCTCAGGATTAATCTCTTCCGGGTAAATGTTATAATTCTGATGTTTTTCCTCTAAATTTAGCATCTTCCTCCAGGTTTCAGGGCTCTCAGGGTGAATCTGTACCTGATAAAAGTTATTTTGATGTTTTCCTCTAAATTTAGCATCTTCCTGCAGGTTTCAGGGCTCTTGGGATGAATTTCTACCTGATAAAAGTTGCTATTTTGATGTTTTTCCTCTATATTTAGCATCTTCCTGCAGGTTTCAGGGCTCTCAGGATGAATCTCTATCTGATAAAAGTTGTTATTTTGATGTTTTTCCTGCAAATTTAGCATCTTCCTGCAGATTTCAGGATGAATCTCTACCTGATAAATGTTATAATTCTTAAGTTTTTCCTCTAAATTTAACATCTTCCGTCAGGTTTTGGTGTAATTTCTCAGTTTTTCCTCTAAATTTATCATCTTTCTGCAGGTTTCAGGATGAATCTTTACCTTATAAAAGTTATTTTAATGTTTTTCCTCTTAATTTAATGTCTTCCTGCAGGTTTCAGGGCTCTCAGGGTGAATCTCCACCTGATAAATGTCGTAATTCTGATGTTTTTCCTCTAAATTTAGCATCTTCCTGCAGGTTTTGGTGTAATTTCTCAGTTTTTCCTCTAAATTTATCATCTTTCTGCAGGTTTCAGGGCTCTCAGGATGAATCTCTGCCTGATAAATATAATAATTCTCATGTTTTTCCTCTAAATTTAGGATCTTCCTGCAGGTTTTGGTTTAATTTCTGTTTTTCCTCTAAATTTAACGTCTTCCTGCAGGTTTCAGGGCTCTCAGGATGAATCTCTGCCTGATAAATGTTATAATTCTGATGTTTTTCCTCTAAATTTAGCATCTTTCTGCAGGTTTTGGTGTAATTTCTCAGTTTTTCCTCTAAATTTATCATCTTTCTGCAGGTTTCAGGGTGAATCTCTGCCTGATAAACGTTGTTATTTTGATGTTTTTCTTGTAAACATGATGTCTTCCTGCAGGTTTTTGTGTAATTTCTCAAGTTTTCCTCTATATTTAGCATCTTCCTGCAGGTTTCAGGGCTCTCAGGGTGAATCTCTGCCTCGTTGATGTTATAATTCTGATATTTTACTCATAAATTTGACATCTTCCTGCAGGTTTTGGTCTAATTTTGATGTTTTCTCTCTAAATTTAGTGTCTTTCTGCAGGTTTCAGGGCTCTCGGGATGAATCTGCCTTATAAATGTTACAATACAGATTTTTTTCCTCAAAATTTAGCATCTTCCTGCAGGTTTCAGGGCTCTCGGGATGAATCTCTACCTGATAAAAGTTGTTATTTTGATGTTTTTCATCTAAATTTAGCATCTTCCTGCAGATTTCAGGGCTCTTGGGGTGAATTTCTACCTGATAAATGCTATAATTCTAATGTTTTCCTCTAAATTTCACGTCTTTCTGCAGGTTTCAGGGCTCTCAGGATTAATCTCTTCCGGGTAAATGTTATAATTCTGATGTTTTTCCTCTAAATTTAGCAACTTCCTTCAGGTTTTGGTGTAATTTCTCAGTTTTTCCTCAAAATTTAATGTCTTCCTGCAGGTTTCAGGGCTCTTCAGATGAATCTCTACCTGATAAAAGTTGTTATTTTGATGTTTTCCTCTAAATTTAGCATCTTCCTGCAGGTTTCAGGGCTCTTGGGATGAATCTTTACCTTATTAAAGTTGTTATTTTCATGTTTTTCCTCTAAAGTTAGCATCTTCCTGCAGGTTTCAGGGCTCTCGGGATGAATCTCTACCTGATAAAAGTTATTTTGATGTTTTTCCTCTAAATTTAGCATCTTCCTGTAGGTTTCAGGGCTGTCAGGGTGAATTTCTACCTGATAAATGCTATAATTCTAATGTTTTCCTCTAAATTTCACGTCTTTCTGCAGGTTTCAGGGCTCTCAGGATTAATCTCTTCCGGGTAAATGTTATAATTCTGATGTTTTTCCTCTAAATTTAGCATCTTCCTGCAGGTTTTGGTGTAATTTCTCAGTTTTTCCTCAAAATTTAATGTCTTACTGCAGGTTTCAGGGCTCTCGGGATGAATCTCTCCCTTATTAAAGTTGTTATTTTCATGTTTTCCTCTAAATTTAGCATCTTCCTGCAGGTTTCAGGGCTCTCGGGATGAATCTCTGCCTGATAAATGTTATAGTTTTGATGTTTTCCTCTAAATATAGCAACTTCCTGCAGGTTTCAGGGCTCTCAGGGTGAATCTCTGCCTCGTTGATGTCATAATTCTGATATTTTACTCATAAATTTGACATCTTCCTGCAGGTTTTGGTCTAATTTTGATGTTTTCTCTCTAAATTTAGTGTCTTTCTGCAGGTTTCAGGGCTCTCGGGATGAATCTGCCTTATAAATGTTACAATTCAGATTTTTTTCCTCAAAATTTAGCATCTTCCTGCAGGTTTCAGGGCTCTCGGGATGAATCTCTACCTGATAAAAGTTGTTATTTTGATGTTTTTCATCTAAATTTAGCATCTTCCTGCAGATTTCAGGGCTCTTGGGGTGAATTTCTACCTGATAAATGCTATAATTCTAATGTTTTCCTCTAAATTTAATGTCTTCCTGCAGGTTTCAGGGCTCTTCAGATGAATCTCTACCTGATAAAAGTTGTTATTTTGATGTTTTCCTCTAAATTTAGCATCTTCCTGCAGGTTTCAGGGCTCTTGGGATGAATCTCTACCTTATGAAAGTTGTCATTTTCATGTTTTTCCTCTAAATTTAGCATCTTTCTGCAGGTTTCAGGGCTCTCAGGATGAATCTCTACCTGATAAATGTTATAATTCTGATGTTTTTCCTCTAAATTTAGCATCTTCCTCCAGGTTTCAGGGCTCTCGGGGTGAATCTGTACCTGATAAAAGTTATTTTGATGTTTTTCCTCTAAATTTCGCATCTTCCTGCAGGTTTCAGGGCTCTTAGGGTGAATTTCTACCTGATAAAAGTTGTTGTTTTGATGTTTTCCTCCAAATTTAGCATCTTCCTGCAGGTTTCAGGGCTCTTGGGATGAATCTTTACCTTATTAAAGTTGTTATTTTCATGTTTTTCCTCTAAATTTAGCATCTTCCTGCAGGTTTCAGGGCTCTTCAGATGAATCTCTACCAGATAAATGTTATAATTCTGATGTTTTTCCTCTAAATTTCGCATCTTCCTGCAGGTTTCAGGGTTCTTAGGGTGAATTTCTACCTGATAAAAGTTGTTATTTTGATGTTTTCCTCCAAATTTAGCATCTTCCTGCAGGTTTCAGGGCTCTTGGGATGAATCTTTACCTTATTAAAGTTGTTATTTTCATGTTTTTCCTCTAAATTTAGCATCTTCCTGCAGGTTTCAGGGCTCTCAGGATGAATCTCTACCTGATAAAAGTTATTTTGATGTTTTTCCTCTAAATTTAGCATCTTCCTGTAGGTTTCAGGGCTCTCAGGGTGAATTTCTACCTGATAAATGCTATAATTCTAATGTTTTCCTCTAAATTTCACGTCTTTCTGCAGGTTTCAGGGCTCTCAGGATTAATCTCTTCCGGGTAAATGTTATAATTCTGATGTTTTTCCTCTAAATTTAGCATCTTCCTGCAGGTTTTGGTGTAATTTCTCAGTTTTTCCTCAAAATTTAATGTCTTACTGCAGGTTTCAGGGCTCTCGGGATGAATCTCTCCCTTATTAAAGTTGTTATTTTCATGTTTTCCTCTAAATTTAGCATCTTCCTGCAGGTTTCAGGGCTCTCGGGATGAATCTCTACCTGATTAATGTTATAATTCTGATATTTTTCTCATAAATTTAACATCTTCCTGCAGGTTTTGTTCTAATTTTGATGTTTTCTCTCTAAATTTAGCATCTTTCTGCAGGTTTCAGGGTGAATCTCTGCCTGATAAATGTCATAATTATGTTTTTCCTCTAAACTTGATATCTTCCTGCAGGTTTTGATGTAATTTCTCAGTTTTTCCTCTAAATTTAGCATCTTTCTGCAGGTTTCAGGATGAATCTCTGCCTGATAAATGTTATAATTTTGATGTTTTCGAACCTTCTGAAAGGTGACAATCTTCCTGTTTTTACAGTTTCTTACTAGAGGAGGGCAGGTTTTGTATTTTTTTTTTACTTGGGGAGGGCAACTTTGGGAGTAGTTTTAATGAGAGCAGGTTTGGGGCTGGTTTTACTTTGAGGGCAGATTTGGGGGTAGTTTTACTCAGGGACGGCAGGTTTAAGGGCAGTTTTACTTGTTGAGGGCAGGTTTTGGGCTGTCTTTTACTTGGTGAGGATAGATTTGGGGCAGTTTTACTTGATGAGGACAAGCTTTGGGCTATTTTTTACTTGATGGGGGTAGATTTGGGGGCAGTTTTATTCGTTGAGGGCAGGTTTAGGGGCAGTTTCACTTGTTGAGGGCATTTTTTGGGCTTTTTTTACTTGGTGAGGGCAGGTTTGGGGGTAGTTTTACAAGAGGATATGAGGTTTTGGGCTACTTTTCACCCAGGGTGGTAGATTTGGGGACAGTTTTCCTTGGTGAGGAAAGGTTTTGGGCTGTCTTTTGCCCGGGGCCGGTAGATTTGGGGGTAATTTTTCTCATTGAGGGCAGGTTTGGGGGTAGTTTTTCTAGGTAAGTGTCAATTAGGAGTGAAATTTTGGCCCTTTTTTTTTTTTTTTTTTTAATCCAGGGGAGGGCAGGTTTGAGGCAGTTTTACTTGGTAAGGGTAGATTTGGGGGCAGTTTTACCCAGGGAGAGCAGGTTTAAGGGTACTTTTACTCGAAAAGGGCAGGTTTTGGGGTAGTTTTACTTGGTAAGGCTAGTTTAGGGGGCAGTTTTACCTGGGGAGGACAGGTTTTGGGCTGTTTTTTTTTTTTACCAGCTCCATTAAGTTATGTGAACTTGTTTGTGTTCATCTCAAATTGTCATGGTAAGTTTTGAATATTGAACTCAAGTTTATAAGTTTTAGAAAATTAAAGTTAAAGTAATTAATTGTCTTAACTATTTGTAAGTTTTATCAGGACCTTCAGTGTTGATTTAACTTATTTCTGTAAGTTATACCTTGAAAAAAGAAACGGGGTGCTGGGTGGAGGGAGAGGAGGGTCCTGCAGAAGAAATACCATAATTTTGGGATTAGTCAAAAATAAAACTGTAAAGCTATGATATCTAATAATTATCGTGCTCACCAGTTCTCTAAATTGGACAAACCATCGTATTTCAACCACAACTTAATTATTGACAAACAATATAGAAAACAGCGGCGGACTACTTCCAGCGGCGGAGGGACACCTTTTTCCCGCGAGCTGCAATCAGACGCAGTGACGCAGCAGAATGCAACTGACCAGGGCGGAGGGATACGTCATTCTGCTGGGAGAAGAGACACGGCGAGGAGGTAAGTTATCTTCTGAAAGTGCATGTGAGTTTTTGTCGATAAAATTTAATAACAATGTCATTTTCTTCTGTGATAAAATGGAGTAAAGTCAGCACATTGACAGAGCTTTGCGAATATGACTACATTACCGTGTTTTTCTCTGTGCTAATCCATCCCGTTAGGTGAAGTTTGAAATGGCACATTAGTAAATTACACCACTGTTGTCCATGGGGGACGTATTTTAGTTGACGGGCGTTCATTTAGGTTACAAATGCTTCCGACGTGACAGGAGCAATTAAAAAAAAAACTTTTGAACTCAACATTTGCCTGCAAGGAACTGCTGGCTAACGTTACCCATTTGTTAGTTAGCTAGTTTGGACACAGTCACGGTAAAATAGTGCTGGATATATTCTAGTATGCCCGCGAAAGCTGAGTCACGTCACGCACCCCCTCCCCCCACCTAGAGTCAGGGCTCGCTTTTTAGCCGTCGGCGCCGTAAGTTTTAACTTATGAAATAACACGTTAATGAAGTCTAAAGACTTGGACGCTTATATTTACTGCATATAGTCAACGTATTTGTCGATGGTCCGAGTGTTTGAGGGGAGGCATTTGTGTTTGTACGGCGTATCGTAATGAAACGAGCTGAAATACCGTTAATTTCTTGCATTGACGCGCCGCTTTTTATCCACCGCTGCGCGCGCTCTCTATTCATCCTCTTGCTCGCGCTATCACAACCGAGCTCCCTCTCGAGACCGCAGCTGCTCTGTGAATGAACATCGTTGTCAGGTTGCAGCACTGTCTGAATTGTGTGTGACTTGTGGAGTTTATTCTGCTTTTCCTAATGACCCTACAATCTACAGTTAATTTTATTTTTCATTCAATCTGGTGGTTATTAAATTGATTATTCCATAAAAGGTCAGAAAATAGTTGGTGAGTTTGTGCTGCTCCCGTCAGGCCACAGGTACATCCTGCCAAGATGCAGGACAAATAGACTCAAGCATTTTTTTGTCCCTGCTGCAATTGTCCTGCTAAACAAGTGACTGACTAATCTGTTCGTCCTATTTATTGTTGTCGTCTGTGCTTTATGTAACTGGTACTCCGCGATTGTTGTGACTCTTGTTCTGCTGACTGTAGAGTGATTTGCCCCACGGGGACAATAAAAGATTCCTTGATCCTTGAATAATATTGATAAAATTCTTAATCACAGCTTCATTAAGTGCATGGTGACACCCTCAAATTTGTCCCAAATAGATTATTTTCACTCACATTAAACAAAACATTGGAGCACTTTTTTTTTTTTAATTTTTTTTTAAAAATAATTTGGAAGCTTGTAAAAGGGAAATTTGGGGAAATTAATTTTCTTTGTTTTTATTGATTGAAATACTGGAATTTGTTTTCTATACGACTTATGTAATAATGTCAAATATTTGTTAGATCCAATCCCTGCATCTTTTTAAAAATGTACTAGATTTTTTGGTTCTTTCTAGAAATACTTAATAACGTAAATGCAGTTTCACATAGAAGGACCCAAAATATCTATTTCTCTCACTCTTAGTCACTCATGTGATATAAGATGATGCAGATAGGTTAAAAATTGATTCACATTATCCTTTTCAAAACATGCAGCTCATTTTAGTTTTTTTTCTCTTGCAGTTGTATAAAGCAGTCATTTCTTCAAGCAGGAGGTTGACCCTTCAAAGTGTTATGCAGTACCTTGATAAAGAGGTATGTATAGTGTGAATTTGTCAATGTGAACTTCCATCAGAACTCTAATATTGCATGAGCTCACTTTTGTCTAACTTTATGTAGGACACAAGTCAGAATAGGAGGACAGCTGCCCTTCTTGGTCTTCCACGTTTCTTCTCGGAGGATACTTCAGAGATCATCAGGATGTGTGATGTAAGAAAATATATTAACATGTTTATATAATAGTAATGATTGACGAGATTTATTGGTATTCATTTTAAACAGAAGCACACATTCCTTTTTTCCACAACATTGCAGAACCTTTTTCATTCAACGTTTACTACATCATTCAAAACTTACTGGCAATTCAAATGTTTTAAAATTAACTGATAGGCAGTTTTAAAAAGAGAATGTGTGATATGATGATATAGACTGCTGAACTTCATAAGTCAATCACAATAAATGCATAGCTGACTATGATGTGTATTTTAATGCAACCACAATTTTTTACCACTTTCAGACAGTTTTTATTAGGTCACCTGAGACGAAGTCAAAGACCTTAATTAATTACAAATTTCAAAGATCTTCGTAACATCCAGATATGGAAGAATCAAATACACTTTGTGGATGGAAGAGTCCAGGCCCCAGGGTTTCACATTTCCCCGTAGGGAGTGGGCAAAGTTTATCTAAAAATAGTAATCTTAACCTTGATGCCGTAGAAATTAAGGTCTCGATAGGTTTGTGAAGTTTGCATTCAATCCGCAAGTAATGAAGCCGCTTAAGTGGTGTGCAAAACCTCTCTAAAAATTGAAAGAGCTCTGAATTAAAAACATTGGCTTAATCTATGATGGAGCTGAAAAAATCCGACCTACAAGCATTGGGTGTTTGCTTCTGATATGACTGTAGCTGTATGAAAATCCCAAAGTCACAAACTTTGTTGAATCTAAATTGATTTAGTTAAGTGGTATACCATTCAAAACATGGATTCATATTTTTTTTCCATAAACAGCAAAACTGACTACATCAAAAATTCAGGTGACCGTCAAGGCCCATGTCCTCTTGTTTTTGTTTTGTTTAAGCTTTGCTCTCCATGCTTGTAGCCGGCTCCTCGGTACCTTTAAGGTAGGTAGTCCAGCGCTGCAACTCAATGATAGGAACTAAAACTAAGTCTGAACGGGGTTGTGTGGGGATCTTTCTTGCATCAAAAGTATGTCAATAAAAGTGTTTATTTTGTGACTAACCAGCTCAGATTGCTATGATAAGTATCTGACAACATTATGGAGACAAATGCTTCCTTTTTATTTACGTGACGTCGCTTCTTGCCCTTGTTTACATCCTGTTATGTAGTCTGTCATTTGAAGCAGGGGAGTGTGTGTGGATCTACAGACACAGAAACCTGTAATTTGTTTCTGAAGTGATGGCTGAATATTTAGAAGATTTTGAACAGTTGGATGAGGTATTTGAACTTGGTGGCCTATATTATGTATTTGAACTGATGAGAAGCTGCAACAGAAGAAGAGAGGGACAGGGAGGGGGGCAACAGGCTGCATAGTTTCAGCCAGCCATGCTGTTGTGATACTCAGGAGTTTGTTTTGTTACTCATAGTGTTTTAAGTATTTGACAACATTATGGAGAGAATCCACAAATCAAATTCAAATACTACATCAAAGTATTCAGAATCGTCTAAATATTCAGCCATGTCTTCAGAAATAAACTATGAATTCCCCGTTCAAACTTACTTATGGTTTCAGGCAAAAATGAAACTCAGTGAATACAGCATGGATCTGCCTGATTTTGGTTCCAATCATTCAGTTTCACCCCAGGACAACCCTAAATACAGCCAAGGTTCAAAAATCCCAAAGTCTTCCTTGAAGGACAGACAGAAGTTCCATGGGTTCGACAGTTGTCACAATCAAGATGAGAATGTCAAGATCAAGATGAAGACGGGGGTCCTGCAGGAAGATCTGAAGTTCTGAACACCAGAACCCTCATCTTCATCTGAACACCAGAACCCTCGTCTTAATCTTCATTTACTTTGTACAAGTACCTTGTTTGATTCTATTTTTTACTTTTTTTTTGTGTTTTTATCTCTTTTTACTCCTATTTGCACTGCTGCTAATTGTCATGTTCTTCCAAACAAATTTCATTGTACTTCTGCACAATTACAACAAAGTCTCTTTATCTCTTTATCTTATCTGAACACCAGGACCCTCATCTTCATCTTGATCTGAACACCAGGACCCTCATCTTCATCTGAATACCAGGACCCTCATCTTCATCTGAACACCAGGACCCTCGTCTTCATCTGAATACCAGGACCCTCATCTTTATCTTCATCTGAACACCAGGACCCTCATCTTCATCTGAATACCAGGACCCTCATCTTCATCTTTATCTTCATCTGAACACCAGGACCCTCATCTTCATCTGAGCACCAGGACCCTCATCTCCATCTGAACACCATGACCCTCGTCTTCATCTTCATTTACTTTGCATATCTTACCTTGTTTGATTCTTTTAATTTTTATTTTAATTCTTTTTGAGTATTTTTATCTCTTTTTACTCCTATTTGCACTGCTGCTAATTGTCGTGTTCTTCCAAACAAATTTCGTTGTTTTTCTGCACAATGACAACAAAGTCTCTTTATCTTTATCTCTTTATCTTATCTGAACACCAGGACCCTCATCTTCATCTTCATCTGAACACCAGGACCCTCATCTTCATCTTTATCTTCATCTGAACACCAGGACCCTCATCTTCATCTGAGCACCAGGACCCTCATTTTCATCTGAGCACCAGGACCCTCATTTTCATCTGAGCACCAGGACCCCCATCTCCATCTGAACACCAGGACCCTCGTCTTCATCTTCATCTGAAGACCAGGACCCTCATCTTCATCTGAACACCAGGACCCACGTCTTCATCTCATTACCAGGACCCTCGTCTTCATCTGAATACCATGACCCTCCATCTTCATCTTATTACCAGGACGCTCGTCTTCAACTGAACACCAGGACCTTCATCTTTATCTGAATCCCAGGACCCTCAACTTCATCTTTGTCTGAACACCAGGACCCTCATCTTCATCTTTGTCTGAACACCAGGACCCTCATCTTCATCTTTGTCTGAACACCAGGACCCTCATCTTCATCTTTATCTTCATCTGAATCCCAGGACCCTCAACTTCATCTAAATACCAGGATCCTCATCTTCATCTGAAGACCGGGATCTTCATCTTCATCTGAAGACCAGGACTCTCATCTTCATCTGAAGACCAGGACCCTCGTCTTCATCTGAATACCAGGACCTTCATCTTCACTTGAACACCAAGACTCTTGTCTTCATCTTCATCTTCATCTGAACACCAGGACTCTCGTCTTCATCTGAAGACCAGGACTCTCGTCTTCATCTGAACACCAAGACCCTCGTCTTCATGTTGATCTTCATCTGAAGACCAGGATCCTCATCTTCATCTGAAGACCAGGACTCTCATCTTCATCTGAATACCAGGACCTTCATCTTTACTTGAACACCAAGACTCTTGTCTTCATCTTCATCTGAAGACCAGGACTCTCGTCTTCATCTGAAGACCAGGACTCTTGTCTTCATCTTCATCTGAAGACCAGGACTCTCATCTTCATCTTCATCCAAAGACCAGGACCCTCGTCTTCATCTGAATACCAGGACCTTCATCTTCACTTGAACACCAAGACTCTTGTCTTCATCTTCATCTGAAGACCAGGACTCTCGTCTTCATCTGAAGACCAGGACTCTTGTCTTCATCTTCATCTGAACACCAGGACCCTCGTCTTCATCTGAAGACCAGGATCTTCATTTTCATCTGAAGACCAGGACTCTCATCTTCATCTGAATACCAGGACCTTCATCTTCACCTGAACACCAAGACTCTCGTCTTCATGTTCATCTTCATCCGAACACCAGGACTCTCGTCTTCATCTGAATACCAGGACCTTCATCTTCACCTGAACACCAAGACTCTCGTCTTCATGTTCATCTTCATCTGAAGACCAGGATCTTCATCTTCATCTGAAGACCAGGACTCTCATCTTCATCTGAAGACCAGGACCCTCGTCTTCACCTGAACACCAAGACTCTCGTCTTCATGTTCATCTTCATCTGAATACCAGGACCTTCATCTTCACTTGAACACCAAGACTCTTGTCCTTTTCTTCATCTTCATCTGAACAACAGGACTCTCGTCTTCATCTGAAGACCAGGACTCTCGTCTTCATCTTCACCTGAACACCAGAACTCTCGTCTTCCTGTTCATCTTCATCTTAAGACCAGGATCCTCATCTTCATCTGAAGACCAGGACTCTCATCTTCATCTGAATACCAGGACCTTCATCTTCACTTGAACACCAAGACTCTTATCTTCATCTGAACACCAGGACTCTCGTCTTCACTTGAACAGCAAGACTCTTGTCTTCATCTTCATCTGAAGACCAGGACTCTCGTCTTCATCTGAAGACCAGGTCTCTTGTCTTCATCTTCACCTGAACACCAAGACTCTCGTCTTCATGTTCATCTTCATCTGAAGACCAGGATCTTCATCTTCATCTGAAGACCAGGACTCTCGTCTTCATCTGAAGACCAGGACTCTTGTCTTCATCTTCATCTGAACACCAACAGCCTCGTCTTCATCTGAATACCAGGACCTTCATCTTCACCTGAACACCAAGACTCTCGTCTTCATGTTCATCTTCATCTGAAGACCAGGACCCTCTTCTTCATCTGAATACCAGGACTCTCGTCTTCATCTGAAGACCAGGACCCTCTTCTTCATCTGAATACCAGGACCTTCATCTTCACTTGAACACCAAGACTCTTGTCTTCATCTTCATCTGAACACCAGGACCCTCGTCTTCATCTGAAGACGAGGACTCTCGTCTTCATCTTCACCTGAACACCAGGACTCTCGTCTTCCTGTTCATCTTCATCTGAAGACCAAGATCCTCATCTTCATCTGAAGACCAGGATCTTCATCTGAAGACCAGGACTCTCATCTTCATCTGAATACCAGGACCATCATCTTCACTTGAACACCAAGACTCTTGTCTTCGTCTTCATCTGAAGACCAGGACTCTCGTCTTCATCTGAAGACCAGTACTCTCTTCTTCATCTTCATCTGACCACCAGGACCCTCGTCTTCATCTTCATCTGAATACCAGGACCTTCATCTTCACTTGAACACCAAGACTCTTGTCTTCATCATCTGAACACCAGGACTCTCATCTTCATCTGAAGACCAGGACCCTCGTCTTCATCTGAATACCAGGACCTTCATCTTCACTTGAACACCAAGACTCTTGTCTTCATCTTCATCCTCATCTGAACACCAGGACTCTCGTCTTCATCTGAAGACCAGGACTCTCGTCTTCATCTTCATCTGAACACCAGGACCCTCGTCTTCATATTCATCTTCATCTGAATACCAGGATCTTCATCTTCATCTGAAGACCAGGACTCTCATCTTCATCTGAATACCAGGACCATCATCTTCACTTGAACACCAAGACTCTTGTCTTCGTCTTCATCTGAAAACCAGGACTCTCGTCTTCATCTGAAGACCAGTACTCTCTTCTTCATCTTCATCTGACCACCAGGACCCTCGTCTTCATCTTCATCTGAATACCAGGACCTTCATCTTCACTTGAACACCAAGACTCTTGTCTTCATCTTCCTCTTCTGAACACCAGGACTCTCGTCTTCATCTGAAGACCAGGACTCTCGTCTTCATCTTCACCTGAACACCAGAACTCTTGTCTTCCCTTTTCATCTTCATCTGAAGACCAGGACTCTCATCTTCATCTGAATACCAGGACCTTCATCTTCACTTGAACACCAAGACTCTTGTCTTCATCATCTGAACACCAGGACTCTCATCTTCATCTGAAGACCAGGACCCTCGTCTTCATCTGAATACCAGGACCTTCATCTTCACTTGAACACCAAGACTCTTGTCTTCATCTTCATCCTCATCTGAACACCAGGACCTTCATCTTCACTTGAACACCAAGACTCTTGTCTTCATCTTCATCTGAAGACCAGGACTCTCATCTTCATCTGAAGACCAGGACTCTTGTCTTCCTCTTCATCTGAAGACCAGGACTCTCGTCTTCATCTTCACTTGAACACCAGGACTCTCGTCTTCCTTTTCATCTTCATCTGAAGACCAAGATCCTCATCTTCATCTGAAGACCAGGATCTTCATCTGAAGACCAGGACCTTCATCTTCACTTGAACACCAAGACTCTTGTCTTCATCTTCATCAAAAGACCAGCATCCTCGTCTTCATCTGAATACAAGGACCTTCATCTTCACTTGAACACCAAGACTCTTGTCTTCATCTTCATCTGAACACCAGGACCCTCGTCTTCATCTGAAGACCGGGACTCATCTTCATCTGAACACCAGGACTCTCGTCTTCCTGTTCATCCTCATCTGAAGACCAGGACTCTTGTCTTCATCTTCATCTGAACACCAGGACCCTCGTCTTCATGTTCATCTTCATCTGAAGACCAGGATCTTCATTTTCATCTGAAGACCAGGACTCTCATCTTCATCTTCATCCAAAGACCAGGACACTCGTCTTCATCTGAATACAAGGACCTTCATCTTCACTTGAACACCAAGACTCTTTTCTTCATCTTCATCTGAACACCAGGACCCTCGTCTTCATGTTCATCTTCATCTGAAGACCAGGACTCTCATCTTCATCTGAAGACCAGGACTCTTATCTTCATCTTCATCTGAAGACCAGGACTCTTATCTTCATCTGAATACCAGGACCCTCTTCTTCATCTGAATACCAGGACCTTCATCTTCACTTGAACACCAAGACTCTTGTCTTCATCTGAACACCAGGACCCTCGTCTTCATCTGAAGACCAGGACTCTTATCTTCATCTGAAGACCAGGACCCTCTTCTTCATCTGAATACCAGGACCTTCATCTTCACTTGAACACCAAGACTCTTGTCTTCATCTGAACACCAGGACCCTCGTCTTCATCTGAAGACCAGGACTCTCGTCTTCATCTTCACCTGAACACCAGGACTCTCGTCTTCCTGTTCATCTTCATCTGAAGACCAAGATCCTCATCTTCATCTGAAGACCAGGATCTTCATCTGAAGACCAGGACTCTCATCTTCATCTGAATACCAGGACCATCATCTTCACTTGAACACCAAGACTCTTGTCTTCGTCTTCATCTGAAAACCAGGACTCTCGTCTTCATCTGAAGACCAGTACTCTCTTCTTCATCTTCATCTGACCACCAGGACCCTCGTCTTCATCTTCATCTGAATACCAGGACCTTCATCTTCACTTGAATACCAAGACTCTTGTCTTCATCTTCCTCTTCTGAACACCAGGACTCTCGTCTTCATCTGAAGACCAGGACTCTCGTCTTCATCTTCACCTGAACACCAGAACTCTTGTCTTCCCTTTTCATCTTCATCTGAAGACCAGGACTCTCATCTTCATCTGAATACCAGGACCTTCATCTTCACTTGAACACCAAGACTCTTGTCTTCATCATCTGAACACCAGGACTCTCATCTTCATCTGAAGACCAGGACCCTCGTCTTCATCTGAATACCAGGACCTTCATCTTCACTTGAACACCAAGACTCTTGTCTTCATCTTCATCCTCATCTGAACACCAGGACTCTCGTCTTCATCTGAAGACCAGGACTCTCGTCTTCATCTTCATCTGAACACCAGGACCCTCGTCTTCATGTTCATCTTCATCTGAAGACCAGGATCTTCATCTTCATCTGAAGACCAGGACTCTCATCTTAATCTGATGACCAGGACTCTCATCTTCATCCTAAGACCAGGACCTTCATCTTCATCTGAATACCAGGACCTTCATCTTCACCTGAACACCAAGCCTCTCGTCTTCATGTTCATCTTCATCTGAAGACCAGGATCTTCATCTTCATCCAAAGACCAGGACTCTCATCTTCATCTGAAGACCAGGACTCTCATCTTCATCTTCATCTGAACACCAGGACCCTCGTCTTCATCTGAATACCAGGACCTTCATCTTCACTTGAACACCAAGACTCTTGTCTTCATCTTCATCTGAACATCAGGACCCTCGTCTTCATCAGAAGACCAGAACTCTCGTCTTCATCTTCATCTGAACACCAGGAGCCTCATCTTCATCTTCATCTGAATACCAGGACCTTCATCTTCACCTGAACACCAAGACTCTTGTCTTCATGTTCATCTTCATCTGAAGACCAGGACCTTCATCTTCACTTGAACACCAAGACTCTTGTCTTCATCATCTGAACACCAGGACTCTCATCTTCATCTGAAGACCAGGACCCTCGTCTTCATCTGAATACCAGGACCTTCATCTTTACTTGAACACCAAGACTCTTGTCTTCATCTTCATCCTCATCTGAACACCAGGACTCTCGTCTTCATCTTCATCTGAACACCAGGACCCTCGTCTTCACCTGAACACCAAGCCTCTCGTCTTCATGTTCATCTTCATCTGAAGACCAGGATCTTCATCTTCATCCAAAGACCAGGACTCTCATCTTCATCTGAAGACCAGGACTCTCATCTTCATCTTCATCTGAACACCAGGACCCTCGTCTTCATCTGAATACCAGGACCTTCATCTTCACTTGAACACCAAGACTCTTGTCTTCATCTGAACATCAGGACCCTCGTCTTCATCAGAAGACCAGAACTCTCGTCTTCATCTTCATCTGAACACCAGGAGCCTCATCTTCATCTTCATCTGAATACCAGGACCTTCATCTTCACCTGAACACCAAGACTCTTGTCTTCATGTTCATCTTCATCTGAAGACCAGGATCTTCATCTGAAGACCAGGACTCTTATCTTCATCTGAAGACCAGGACCCTCGTCTTCATCTGAATACTAGGACCTTCATCTTCACTTGAACACCAAGACTCTTGTCTTCATCTTCATCTGAACACCAGGACCCTCGTCTTCATCTGAAGACGAGGACTCTCGTCTTCATCTTCACCTGACCACCAGGACTCTCGTCTTCCTGTTCATCTTCATCTGAAGACCAAGATCCTCATCTTCATCTGAAGACCAGGATCTTCATCTGAAGACCAGGACTTTCATCTTCATCTGAACACCAGGACCCTCGTCTTCATCTGAAGACCAGGACTCTCGTCTTCATCTTCACCTGAACACCAGGACTCTCGTCTTCCTGTTCATCTTCATCTGAAGACCAAGATCTTCATCTTCATCTGAAGACCAGGATCTTCATCTGAAGACCAGGACCTTCATCTTCACTTGAACACCAAGACTCTTGTCTTCATCTTCATCTGAAGACCAGGACTCTCGTCTTCATCTGAAGACCAGGACTCTTGTCTTCGTCTTCATCTGAAGACCAGGACTCTCGTCTTCATCTTCACTTGAACACCAGGACTCTCGTCTTCCTTTTCATCTTCATCTGAAGACCAAGATCCTCATCTTCATCTGAAGACCAGGATCTTCATCTGAAGACCAGGACCTTCATCTTCACTTGAACACCAAGACTCTTGTCTTCATCTTCATCTGAACACCAGGACCCTCGTCTTCATCTGAAGACCGGGACTCATCTTCATCTGAACACCAGGACTCTCGTCTTCCTGTTCATCCTCATCTGAAGACCAGGACTCTTGTCTTCATCTTCATCTGAACACCAGGACCCTCGTCTTCATGTTCATCTTCATCTGAAGACCAGGACTCTCATCTTCATCTGAACACCAGGAGCCTCATCTTCATCTTCATCTGAATACCAGGACCTTCATTTTCATCTGAAGACCAGGACTCTCATCTTCATCTTCATCCAAAGACCAGGACACTCGTCTTCATCTGAATACAAGGATCTTCATCTTCACTTGAACACCAAGACTCTTTTCTTCATCTTCATCTGAACACCAGGACCCTCGTCTTCATGTTCATCTTCATCTGAAGACCAGGACTCTCATCTTCATCTGAAGACCAGGACTCTTATCTTCATCTTCATCTGAAGACCAGGACTCTTATCTTCATCTGAAGACCAGGACCCTCTTCTTCATCTGAATACCAGGACCTTCATCTTCACTTGAACACCAAGACTCTTGTCTTCATCTGAACACCAGGACCCTCGTCTTCATCTGAAGTCCAGGACTCTCGTCTTCATCTTCACCTGAACACCAGGACTCTCGTCTTCCTGTTCATCTTCATCTGAAGACCAAGATCCTCATCTTCATCTGAAGACCAGGATCTTCATCTGAAGACCAGGACTCTCATCTTCATCTGAATACCAGGACCATCATCTTCACTTGAACACCAAGACTCTTGTCTTCGTCT
>NC_072770.1:3689601-3833053 GCF_022539595.1 Amphiprion ocellaris | reverse complement strand
AAATCTCTACCTGATAAATGTTATAATTCTGATATTTTTCTCATAAATTTAACATCTTCCTGCAGGTTTTGGTCTAATTTTGATGTTTTCTCTCTAAATTCAGCATTTTTCTGCAGGTTTCAGGGCTCTCAGGGTGAATCTCTGCCTGATAAATGTGATAATTATGTTTTACCTCTAAACTTGATGTCTTCCTGCCAGTTTTGGTGTAATTTCTCAGTTTTTCCTCTAAATTTACCATCTTGCTGCAGGTTTCAGGGCTCTTGGGATGAATCTCTACCTGATAAAATTTGTTATTTTCATGTTTTTCCTCTAAACTTGATGTCTTTCTGCAGGTTTTGGTGTAATTTCTCAGTTTTTCCTCGAAATTTAGCATCTTTCTGCAGGTTTCAGGATGAATCTCTGCCTGATAAATGTTATAATTTTGATGTTTTCGAACCTTCTGAAAGGTGACAATCTTCCTGTTTTTACAGTTTCTTACTAGAGGAGGGCAGGTTTTGTGTTTTTTTTTTTTTACTTGGGGAGGGCAACTTTGGGAGTAGTTTTAATGAGAGCAGGTTTGGGGCTGGTTTTACTTTGAGGGCAGATTTCGGGGTAGTTTTACTCAGGGACGGCAGGTTTAAGGGCAGTTTTACTTGTTGAGGGCAGGTTTTGGGCTGTCTTTTACTTGGTGAGGATAGATTTGGGGCAGTTTTACTTGATGAGGACAAGCTTTGGGCTATTTTTTACTTGATGGGGGTAGATTTGGGGGCAGTTTTATTCGTTGAGGGCAGGTTTAGGGGCAGTTTCACTTGTTGAGGGCATTTTTTGGGCTTTTTTTACTTGGTGAGGGCAGGTTTGGGGGTAGTTTTACAAGAGGATATGAGGTTTTGGGCTACTTTTCACCCAGGGTGGTAGATTTGGGGACAGTTTTCCTTGGTGAGGAAAGGTTTTGGGCTGTCTTTTGCCCGGGGCCGGTAGATTTGGGGGTAATTTTTCTCATTGAGGGCAGGTTTGGGGGTAGTTTTTCTAGGTAAGTGTCAATTAGGAGTGAAATTTTGGCCCTTTTTTTTTCTTTTTTAATCCAGGGGAGGGCAGGTTTGAGGCAGTTTTACTTGGTAAGGGTAGATTTGGGGGCAGTTTTACCCAGGGAGAGCAGGTTTAAGGGTACTTTTACTCGAAAAGGGCAGGTTTTGGGGTAGTTTTACTTGGTAAGGCTAGTTTAGGGGGCAGTTTTACCTGGGGAGGACAGGTTTTGGGCTGTTTTTTTTTTTTACCAGCTCCATTAAGTTATGTGAACTTGTTTGTGTTCATCTCAAATTGTCATGGTAAGTTTTGAATATTGAACTCAAGTTTATAAGTTTTAGAAAATTAAAGTTAAAGTAATTAATTGTCTTAACTATTTGTAAGTTTTATCAGGACCTTCAGTGTTGATTTAACTTATTTCTGTAAGTTATACCTTGAAAAAAGAAACGGGGTGCTGGGTGGAGGGAGAGGAGGGTCCTGCAGAAGAAATACCGTAATTTTGGGATTAGTCAAAAATAAAACTGTAAAGCTATGATATCTAATAATTATCGTGCTCACCAGTTCTCTAAATTGGACAAACCATCGTATTTCAACCACAACTTAATTATTGACAAACAATATAGAAAACAGCGGCGGACTACTTCCAGCGGCGGAGGGACACCTTTTTCCCGCGAGCTGCAATCAGACGCAGTGACGCAGCAGAGTGCAACTGACCAGGGCGGAGGGATACGTCATTCTGCTGGGAGAAGAGACACGGCGAGGAGGTAAGTTATCTTCTGAAAGTGCATGTGAGTTTTTGTCAATAAAATTTAAAAACAATGTCATTTTCTTCTGTGATAAAATGGAGTAAAGTCAGCTCATTGACAGAGCTTTGCGAATATGACTACATTACCGTGTTTTTCTCTGTGCTAATCCATCCCGTTAGTCGAAGTTTGAAATGGCGCATTAGTAAATTACACCACTGTTGTCCATGGGGGACGTATTTTAGTTGACGGGCGTTCATTTAGGTTACAAATGCTTCCGACGTGACAGGAGCAATTAAAAAAAAAAACTTTTGAACTCAACATTTGCCTGCAAGGAACTGCTGGCTAACGTTACCCATTTGTTAGCTAGTTTGGACACAGTCACGGTAAAATAGTGCTGGATATATTCTGGTATGCCCGCGAAAGCTGAGTCACGTCACGCACCCCCTCCCCCCACCGAGAGTCAGGGCTCGCTTTTTAGCCGTCGGCGCCGTAAGTTTTAACTTATGAAATAACACGTTAATGAAGTCTAAAGACTTGGACGCTTATATTTACTGCATATAGTCAACGTATTTGTCGATGGTCCGAGTGTTTGAGGGGAGGCATTTGTGTTTGTACGGCGTATCGTAATGAAACGAGCTGAAATACCGTTAATTTCTTGCATTGACGCGCCGCTTTTTATCCACCGCCGCGCGCGCTCTCTATTCATCCTCTTGCTCGCGCTGTCACAACCGAGCTCCCTCTCGAGACCGCAGCTGCTCTGTGAATGAACATCGTTGTCAGGTTGCAGCACTGTCTGAATTGTGTGTGACTTGTCGAGTTTATTCTGCTTTTCCTAATGACCCTACAATCTACAGTTAATTTTATTTTTCATTCAATCTGGTGGTTATTAAATTGATAATTCCATAAAAGGTCAGAAAATAGTTGGTGAGTTTGTGCTGCTCCCGTCAGGCCGCAGGTACATCCTGCCAAGATGCAGGACAAATAGACTCAAGCATTTTTTTTGTCCCTGCTGCAATTGTCCTGCTAAACAAGTGACTGACTAATCTGTTCGTCCTATTTATTGTTGTCGTCTGTGCTTTATGTAACTGGTACTCCGCGATTGTTGTGACTCGTTCTGCTGACTGTAGAGTGATTTGCCCCACGGGGACAATAAAAGATTCCTTGATCCTTGAATAATATTGATAAAATTCTTAATCACAGCTTCATTAAGTGCATGGTGACACCCTCAAATTTGTCCCAAATAGATTATTTTCACTCACATTAAACAAAACATTGGAGCACTTTTTTTTTTTTTTTTTTTTTTTTATAATTTGGAAGCTTGTAAAAGGGAAATTTGGGGAAATTAATTTTCTTTGTTTTTATTGATTGAAATACTGGAATTTGTTTTCTATACGACTTATGTAATAATGTCAAATATTTGTTAGATCCAATCCCTGCATCTTTTAAAAAATGTACTAGATTTTTTGGTTCTTTGTAGAAATACTTAATAACGTAAATGCAGTTTCACATAGAAGGACCCAAAATATCTATTTCTCTCACTCTTAGTCACTCATGTGATATAAGATGATGCAGATAGGTTAAAAATTGATTCACATTATCCTTTTCAAAACATGCAGCTCAATTTAGTTTTTTTTCTCTTGCAGTTGTATAAAGCAGTCATTTCTTCAAGCAGGAGGTTGACCCTTCAAAGTGTTATGCAGTACCTTGATAAAGAGGTATGTATAGTGTGAATTTGTCAATGTGAACTTCCATCAGAACTCTAATATTGCATGAGCTCACTTTTGTCTAACTTTATGTAGGACACAAGTCAGAATAGGAGGACAGCTGCCCTTCTTGGTCTTCCACGTTTCTTCTCGGAGGATACTTCAGAGATCATCAGGATGTGTGATGTAAGAAAATATATTAACATGTTTATATAATAGTAATGATTGACGAGATTTATTGGTATTCATTTTAAACAGAAGCACACATTCCTTTTTTCCACAACATTGCAGAACCTTTTTCATTCAACGTTTACTACATCATTCAAAACTTACTGGCAATTCAAATGTTTTAAAATTAACTGATAGGCAGTTTTAAAAAGAGAATGTGTGATATGATGATATAGACTGCTGAACTTCATAAGTCAATCACAATAAATGCATAGCTGACTATGATGTGTATTTTAATGCAACCACAATTTTTTACCACTTTCAGACAGTTTTTATTAGGTCACCTGAGACGAAGTCAAAGACCTTAATTAATTACAAATTTCAAAGATCTTCGTAACATCCAGATATGGTAGAATCAAATACACTTTGTGGATGGAAGAGTCCAGGCCCCAGGGTTTCACATTTCCCCGTAGGGAGTGGGCAAAGTTTATCTAAAAATAGTAATCTTAACCTTGATGCCGTAGAAATTAAGGTCTCGATAAGTTTGTGAAGTTTGCATTCAATCCTCAAGTAATGAAGCCGCTTAAGTGGTGGCAAAACCTCTCTAAAAATTGAAAGAGCTCTGAATTAAAAACATTGGCTTAATCTATGATGGAGCTGAAAAAATCCGACCTACAAGCGGTGGGTGTTTGCTTCTGATATGACTGTAGCTGTATGAAAATCCCAAAGTCACAAACTTTGTTGAATCTAAATTGATTTAGTTAAGTGGTATACCATTCAAAACATGGATTCATATTTTTTTTCCATAAACAGCAAAACTGACTACATCAAAAATTCAGGTGACCGTCAAGGCCCATGTCCTCTTGTTTTTGTTTTGTTTAAGCTTTGCTCTCCATGCTTGTAGCCGGCTCCTCGGTACCTTTAAGGTAGGTAGTCCAGCGCTGCAACTCAAGGATAGGAACTAAAACTAAGTCTGAACGGGGTTGTGTGGGGATCTTTCTTGCATCAAAAGTATGTCAATAAAAGTGTTTATTTTGTGACTAACCAGCTCAGATTGCTATGATAAGTATCTGACAACATTATGGAGACAAATGCTTCCTTTTTATTTACGTGACGTCGCTTCTTGCCCTTGTTTACATCCTGTTATGTAGTCTGTCATTTGAAGCAGGGGAGTGTGTGTGGATCTACAGACACAGAAACCTGTAATTTGTTTCTGAAGTGATGGCTGAATATTTAGAAGATTTTGAACAGTTGGATGAGGTATTTGAACTTGGTGGCCTATATTATGTATTTGAACTGATGAGAAGCTGCAACAGAAGAAGAGAGGGACAGGGAGGGGGGCAACAGGCTGCATAGTTTCAGCCAGCCATGCTGTTGTGATACTCAGGAGTTTGTTTTGTTACTCATAGTGTTTTAAGTATTTGACAACATTATGGAGAGAATCCACAAATCAAATTCAAATACTACATCAAAGTATTCAGAATCGTCTAAATATTCAGCCATGTCTTCAGAAATAAACTATGAATTCCCCGTTCAAACTTACTTATGGTTTCAGGCAAAAATGAAACTCAGTGAATACAGCATGGATCTGCCTGATTTTGGTTCCAATCATTCAGTTTCACCCCAGGACAACCCTAAATACAGCCAAGGTTCAAAAATCCCAAAGTCTTCCTTGAAGGACAGACAGAAGTTCCATGGGTTCGACAGTTGTCACAATCAAGATGAGAATGTCAAGATCAAGATGAAGACGGGGGTCCTGCAGGAAGATCTGAAGTTCTGAACACCAGAACCCTCATCTTCATCTGAACACCAGAACCCTCGTCTTCATCTTCATTTACTTTGTACAAGTACCTTGTTTGATTCTATTTTTTACTTTTTTTTTGTGTTTTTATCTCTTTTTACTCCTATTTGCACTGCTGCTAATTGTCATGTTCTTCCAAACAAATTTCATTGTACTTCTGCACAATTACAACAAAGTCTCTTTATCTCTTTATCTTATCTGAACACCAGGACCCTCATCTTCATCTTGATCTGAACACCAGGACCCTCATCTTCATCTTAATACCAGGACCCTCATCTTCATCTGAACACCAGGACCCTCGTCTTCATCTGAATACCAGGACCCTCATCTTTATCTTCATCTGAACACCAGGACCCTCATCTTCATCTGAATACCAGGACCCTCATCTTCATCTGAACACCAGGACCTTCATCTTCATCTGAGCACCAGGACCCTCATCTCCATCTGAACACCATGACCCTCGTCTTCATCTTCATTTACTTTGCATATCTTACCTTGTTTGATTCTTTTAATTTTTATTTTAATTCTTTTTGAGTGTTTTTATCTCTTTTTACTCCTATTTGCACTGCTGCTAATTGTCGTGTTCTTCCAAACAAATTTCGTTGTTTTTCTGCACAATGACAACAAAGTCTCTTTATCTTTATCTCTTTATCTTATCTGAACACCAGGACCCTCATCTTCATCTTCATTTGAACACCAGGACCCTCATCTTCATCTGAATACCAGGACCCTCATCTTCATCTTTATCTGAACACCAGGACCCTCATCTTCATCTGAACACCAGGACCCTCATCTTCATCTGAATACCAGGACCCTCATCTTCATCTTTATCTTCATCTGAACACCAGGACCCTCATCTTCATCTGAGCACCAGGACCCTCATTTTCATCTGAGCACCAGGACCCCCATCTCCATCTGAACACCATGAACCTCATCTTCATCTTCATCTGAACACCAGGACCCTCATCTTCATCTTTATCTGAACACCAGGACCCTCATCTTCATCTGAAGACCAGGACTCTCATCTTCATCTGAAGACCAGGACCCTCATCTTCATCTGAATACCAGGACCTTCATCTTCACTTGAACACCAAGACTCTTGTCTTCATCTGAACACCAGGACTCTCGTCTTCATCTGAAGACCAGGACTCTCGTCTTCATCTTCATCTGAACACCAAGTACCTCGTCTTCATGTTCATCTCCATCTGAAGACCAGGATCCTCATCTTCATCTGAAGACCAGGACTCTCATCTTCATCTGAATACCAGGACCTTCATCTTTACTTGAACACGAAGACTCTTGTCTTCATCTTCATGTGAACACCAGGACTCTCGTCTTCATCTGAAGACCAGGACTCTCGTCTTCATCTTCATCTGAACACCAAGACCCTCGTCTTCATATTCATCTTCATCTGAAGTCCAGGATCCTCATCTTCATCTGAAGACCAGGACTCTCATCTTCATCTGAATACCAGGACCTTCATCTTCACTTGAACACCAAGACTCTTGTCTTCATCTTCATCTGAACACCAGGACTCTCGTCTTCATCTGAAGACCAGGACTCTCGTCTTCATCTTCATCTGAACACCAGGACCCTCGTCTTCATCTTCATCTGAATACCAGGACCTTCATCTTCACCTGAACACCAAGACTCTCGTCTTCATGTTCATCTTCATCTGAAGACCAGGATCTTCATCTTCATCTGAAGACCAGAATTCTCATCTTCATCTGAAGACCAGGACCCTCGTCTTCATCTGAATACCAGGACCTTCATCTTCACTTGAACACCAAGACTCTTGTCTTCATATGAACACCAGGACCCTCGTCTTCATCTGAAGACCAGGACTCTCGTCTTCATCTTCACCTGAACACCAGGACTCTCGTCTTGCTGTTCATCTTCATCTGAAGACCAGGATCCTCATCTTCATCTGAAGACCAGGACTCTCATCTTCATCTGAATACCAGGACCTTCATCTTCACTTGAACACCAAGGCTCTTGTCTTCATCTTCATCTGAATGCCAGGACCCTGGTCTTCATCTGAAGACCAGGACTCTTGTCTTCATCTTCACCTGAACACCAGGACTCTCGTCTTCCTGTTCATCTTCATCTGAAGACCAGGATCCTCATCTTCATCTGATGACCGGGATCTTCATCTTCATCTGAAGACCAGGACTCTCATCTTCATCTGAAGACCAGGACCCTCATCTTCATCTGAATACCAGGACCCTCATCTTCACTTGAACACCAAGACTCTTGTCTTCATCTTCATCTGAAGACCAGGACTCTCGTCTTCGTCTGAAGAGCAGGACTCTCGTCTTCATCTTCATCTGAACACCAAGTACCTCGTCTTCATGTTCATCTCCATCTGAAGACCAGGATCCTCATCTTCATCTGAAGACCAGGACTCTCATCTTCATCTGAATACCAGGACCTTCATCTTTACTTGAACACGAAGACTCTTGTCTTCATCTTCATGTGAACACCAGGACTCTCGTCTTCATCTGAAGACCAGGACTCTCGTCTTCATCTTCATCTGAACACCAAGACCCTCGTCTTCATATTCATCTTCATCTGAAGACCAGGATCCTCATCTTCATCTGAAGACCAGGACTCTCATCTTCATCTGAATACCAGGACCTTCATCTTCACTTGAACACCAAGACTCTTGTCTTCATCTTCATCTGAACACCAGGACTCTCGTCTTCATCTGAAGACCAGGACTCTCGTCTTCATCTTCATCTGAACACCAGGACCCTCGTCTTCATCTTCATCTGAATACCAGGACCTTCATCTTCACCTGAACACCAAGACTCTCGTCTTCATGTTCATCTTCATCTGAAGACCAGGATCTTCATCTTCATCTGAAGACCAGAATTCTCATCTTCATCTGAAGACCAGGACCCTCGTCTTCATCTGAATACCAGGACCTTCATCTTCACTTGAACACCAAGACTCTTGTCTTCATATGAACACCAGGACCCTCGTCTTCATCTGAAGACCAGGACTCTCGTCTTCATCTTCACCTGAACACCAGGACTCTCGTCTTGCTGTTCATCTTCATCTGAAGACCAGGATCCTCATCTTCATCTGAAGACCAGGACTCTCATCTTCATCTGAATACCAGGACCTTCATCTTCACTTGAACACCAAGGCTCTTGTCTTCATCTTCATCTGAATGCCAGGACCCTGGTCTTCATCTGAAGACCAGGACTCTTGTCTTCATCTTCACCTGAACACCAGGACTCTCGTCTTCCTGTTCATCTTCATCTGAAGACCAGGATCCTCATCTTCATCTGATGACCGGGATCTTCATCTTCATCTGAAGACCAGGACTCTCATCTTCATCTGAAGACCAGGACCCTCATCTTCATCTGAATACCAGTACCTTCATCTTTACTTGAACACGAAGACTCTTGTCTTCATCTTCATGTGAACACCAGGACTCTCGTCTTCATCTGAAGACCAGGACTCTCGTCTTCATCTTCATCTGAACACCAAGACCCTCGTCTTCATATTCATCTTCATCTGAAGACCAGGATCCTCATCTTCATCTGAAGACCAGGACTCTTGTCTTCATCTTCATCTGAAGACCAGGACTCTCGTCTTCATCTGAAGACCAGGACTCTTGTCTTCATCTTCATCTGAAGACCAGGACTCTTGTCTTCATCTTCATCTGAAGACCAGGACTCTCATCTTCATCTTCATCCAAAGACCAGGACCCTCGTCTTCATCTGAATACCAGGACCTTCATCTTCACTTGAACACCAAGACTCTTGTCTTCATCTTCATCTGAAGACCAGAACTCTCGTCTTCATCTGAAGACCAGGACTCTTGTCTTCATCTTCATCAGAACACCAGGACCCTCGTCTTCATGTTCATCTTCATCTGACGACCAGGACCCTCGTCTTCATCTGAAGACCAGGACTCTCGTCTTCATCTTCATCTGAACACCAGGACTCTCGTCTTCCTTTTCATCTTCATCTGAAGACCAGGATCCTCATCTTCATCTGAAGACCAGGACTCTCATCTTCATGTGAATACCAGGATCTTCATCTTCACTTGAACACCAAGACTTTTATCTTCATCTTCATCTGAAGACCAGGACTCTCGTCTTCATCTGAAGACCAGGACTCTTGTCTTCATCTTCATCTGAAGACCAGGCATCTCATCTTCATCTTCATTCAAAGACCAGGACCCTCGTCTTCATCTGAATACCAGGACCTTCATCTTCACTTGAACACCAAGACTCTTGTCTTCATCTTCATCTGAAGACCAGGACTCTCGTCTTCATCTGAAGACCAGGACTCTTGTCTTCATCTGAACACCAGGACCCTCGTCTTCATGTTCATCTTCATCTGAAGACTAGGATCTTCATTTTCATCTGAAGACCAGGACTCTCATCTTCATTTGAAGACCAGGACTCTCATCTTCATCGGAAGACCAGGACTCTCATTTTCATCTGAATACCAGGACACTCATCTTCATCTTCATCTGAAGACCAGGACTCTCATCTTCATCTGAATACCAGGACCTTCATCTTCACTTGAACACCAAGACTCTTTTCTTCATCTTCATCTTCATCTGAACACCAGGACTCTCGTCTTCATCTGAACACCAGGTCCCTCGTCTTCATCTGAATACCAGGACCTTCATCTTCACCTGAACACCAAGACTCTCGTCTTCATGTTCATCTTCATCTGAAGACCAGGATCTTCGTCTTCATGTGAACACCAGGACTCTCATCTTCATCTGAAGACCAGGACCCTCATCTTCACCTGAACACCAAGACTCTCGTCTTCATGTTCATCTTCATCTGAATACCACGACCTTCATCTTCACTTGAACACCAAGACTCTTGTCTTCATCTGAACAACAGGACTCTCGTCTTCATCTGAACAACAGGACTCTCGTCTCCATCTGAAGACCAGGACTCTCGTCTTCATCTTCACCTGAACACCAGCACTCTCGTCTTCCTGTTCATCTTCATCTGAAGACCAAGATCCTCATCTTCATCTGAAGACCAGGACTCTCATCTTCATCTGAATACCAGGACCTTCATCTTCACTTGAACACCAAGACTCTTATCTTCATCTGAACACCTGGACTCTCGTTTTCATCTGAAGACCAGGACTCTCGTCTTCATCTTCATCTGAATACCAGGACCTTCATCTTCACCTGAACACCAAGACTCTCGTCTTCATGTTCATCTTCATCTGAAGACCAGGATCTTCATCTTCATCTGAAGACCTGAACTCTCATCTTCATCTGAAGACCAGGACCCTCGTCTTCATCTGAATACCAGGACCTTCATCTTCACTTGAACACCAAGACTCTTTTTTTCGTCTTCATCTGAAGACCAGGACTCTCGTCTTCATCTGAAGACCAGGACTCTTGTCTTCATCTTCATCTGAACACCAGGACCCTCGTCTTCATCTTCATCTGAAGACCAGGACCTTCATCTTCACCTGAACACCAAGACTCTCGTCTTCATGTTCATCTTCATCTGAAGACCAGGATCTTCATCTGAAGACCAGGACTCTCGTCTTCATCTGAAGACCAGGACTCTTGTCTTCATCTTCATCTGAACACCAGGACCCTCGTCTTCATCTGAATACCAGGACCTTCATCTTCACTTGAACACCAAGACTCTTCTCTTCATCTTCATCTGAACACCAGGAGCCTCTTCTTCATCTGAATACCAGGACCTTCATCTTCACCTGAACACCAAGACTCTCGTCTTCATGTTCATCTTCATCTGAAGACCAGGACCCTCTTCTTCATCTGAATACCAGGACCTTCATCTTCACTTGAACACCAAGACTCTTGTCTTCATCTTCATCTGAACACCAGGACCCTCGTCTTCATCTGAAGACCAGGACTCTCGTCTTCATCTTCACCTGAACACCAGGACTCTCGTCTTCCTTTTCATCTTCATCTGAAGACCAAGATCCTCATCTTCATCTGAAGACCAGGATCTTCATCTGAAGACCAGGACTCTCATCTTCATCTGAATACCAGGACCTTCATCTTCACTTGAACACCAAGACTCTTGTCTTCATCTTCCCCTTCTGAACACCAGGACTCTCGTCTTCATCTGAAGACCCGGACTCTCGTCTTCATCTTCACCTGAACACCAGAACTCTCGTCTTCCTGTTCATCTTCATCTGAAGACCAGGATCCTCATCTTCATCTGAATACCAGGACCTTCATCTTCACTTGAACACCAAGACTCTCGTCTTCATGTTCATCTTCATCTGAAGACCAGGATCTTCATCTTCATCTGAAGACCTGAACTCTCATCTTCATCTGAAGACCAGGACCCTCGTCTTCATCTGAATACCAGGACCTTCATCTTCACTTGAGCACCAAGATTCTTGTCTTCATCTTCATCTGAAGACCAGGAGTCTCGTCTTCATCTGAAGACCATGACTCTTGTCTTGATCTTCATCTGAACACCAGGACCCTCGTCTTCATCTTCATCTGAATACCAGGACCTTCATCTTCACCTGAACACCAAGACTCTCGTCTTCATGTTCAACTTCATCTGAAGACCAGGATCTTCATCTGAAGACCAGGACTCTTATCTTCATCTGAAGACCAGGACTCTCGTCTTCATCTTCACCTGAACACCAGGACTCTCGTCTTCCTGTTCATCTTCATCTGAAGACCAAGATCCTCATCTTCATCTGAAGACCAGGATCTTCATCTGAAGACCAGGACTCTCATCTTCATCTGAATACCAGGACCTTCCTCTTCACTTGAACACCAAGACTCTTGTCTTCATCTTCATCTGAACACCAGGACTCTCGTCTTCATCTGAAGACCAGGACTCTCGTCTTCATCTTCATCTGAACACCAGGACCCTCGTCTTCATCTTCATCTGAATACCAGGACCTTCATCTTCACCTGAACACCAAGACTCTCGTCTTCATGTTCATCTTCATCTGAAGACCAGCATCTTCATCTTCATCCAAAGACCAGGACTCTCAGCTTCATCTGAAGACCAGGACCCTCGTCTTTATCTGAATACCAGGACCTTCATCTTCATTTGAACACCAAGACTCTTGTCTTCATCTTCATCTGAACACCAGGACTCTCGTCTTCATCTGAAGACCAGGACTCTCGTCTTCATCTTCATCTTCATCTGAACACCAGGACCCTCATCTTCATGTTCATCTTCATCTGAAGACCAGGATCTTCATCTTCATCTGAAGACCAGGACTCTCTTCTTCATCTGAAGACCAGGACTCTCATCTTCATCTTCGTCTTAAGACCAGGACTCTCATCTTCATCTGAAGACCAGGACCCTCGTCTTCATCTGAATGCCAGGACCTTCATCTTCACTTGAACACCAAGACTCTTGTCTTCATCTGAACACCAAGACCCTCGTCTTGATCAGAAGACCAGGACTCTCGTCTTCATCTTCATCTGAACACCAGGACCGTCGTCTTCATCTTCATCTGAATACCAGGACCTTCATCTTCATGTTCATCTGAACACCAGGACCCACATCTTCATCTGAATGCCAGGACCCTCGTTTTCATCTTAAGACCAGGATCCTCATCTTCATCTGAACACCAGGACCCTCGTCTTCATCTTCATCGGAATACCAGAACCCCCATCTTCATCTGAGCACCAGGACCCTCGTCTTCATCTGAATACCAGGACCCTCATCTTCATCTGAATACCAGGACCCTCAACTTCATCTTAAACTGAATAGCAGGATCCTCGTCTTCATCTGAATACCAGCACCCTCATCTTCATGTTCATCTGAATACCAGGACCCTCCTCTTCATCTTCATCTGAATACCAGGATCCTCATCTTCATCTTTTTACCAGGACCCTCGTCTTCATCTGAACACCAGGACCCTCGTCTTCATCTTCATCTTATTAGCAGGACCCTCAACTTCATCTAAATACCAGGACCCTCATCTTCATCTTATTACCAGGACCCTGGTCTTCATCTTCATCTTATTAGCAGGACCCTCAACCTCATCTGAATACCAGGACCCTCATCTTCATCTTCATCTGAACACGAGGACCTTCATCTTCATCTGAACACCAGGACCCTCATCTTCATCTGAACACCAGGACCCTCATCTTCATCTTTATCTGAATACCAGGACCCTCATCTTCATCTTCATCTAAATACCAGGACCCTCATCTTCATCTTCGTCTGAACACCAGGACCCTCATCTTCATCTTCATCTGAACACCAGGACCCTCATCTTCATCTGAATACCAGGACCCTCATCTTCGTCTGAATACCAGGATCCTCGTCTTCATCTGAACACCAGGACCACTCATTTTGATGTTCATCTGAATACCAGGACCCTCATCTTCATCTGAACACCATGACCCTCATCTTCATCTGAACACCAGGACCCTCATCTTCATCTGAATACCAGGACCCTCCTCTTCATCTGAATACCAGGATCCTCATCTTCATCTTATTACCAGGACCCTCGTCTTCATCTGAACACCAGGACCCTCGTCTTCATGTTATTAGCAGGACCCTCAACTTCATCTTAATACCAGGACCCTCATCTTCATCTCAACACCAGGACCCTCATCTTCATCTGAACACCAGGACCCTCATCTTTATCTTCATCTGAACACCAGGACCCTCATCTTCATCTTTTTCTGAACACCAGGACCCTCATCTTCATCTGAATACCAGGACCCTCCTCTTCATCTTCATCTGAATACCAGGATCCTCATCTTCATCTTATTTCCAGGACCCTCGTCTTCATCTGAACACCAGGACCCTCGTCTTCATCTTCATCTTATTAGCAGGACCCTCAACTTCATCTGAATACCAGGACCCTCATCTTCATCTTATTACCAGGACCCTCGTCTTCATCTTCATCTTATGAGCAGGACCCTCAACTTCATCTGAATACCAGGACCCTCATCTTCATCTGAACACCAGGACCCTCATCTTCATCTTTTTCTGAATACCAGGACCCTCATCTTCATCTTCATCTGAATACCAGGACCCTCATCTTCATCTTCGTCTGAACACCAGGACCCTCATCTTCATCTGAATACCAGGACCCTCATCTTCATCTGAACACCAGGACCCTCATCTTCATCTTTATCTGAATACCAGGACCTCATCTTCATCTGAACACCAGGACCTTCATCTTCATCTGAATACCAGGACCCTCAACTTCATCTTCATCTGTACACCAGGACCCTCGTCTTCATCTTCATCTCACAGGCCAATAGGAGTGCAGTTTTTAGGCAGTTTTCCTTGGTAAGGGTAGATTGGGGGGCAGTCTTACCCAGGGAGAGCAAGTTACAGGATATTTTTACGAGAAGAGGGGAGGTTTGGGGGTAGTTTTCCTTCATAAGGGTAGTTTAGGGGGCAGTTTTACCTGGGTAGGACAGGGCCTGGATGGTGAATTAACCTCATAAATGTATTAATTTTAATGATTTTCTCATAAATATGACTTCTTCCTGCAGGTTTCAGGGCTCTCAGGGTGAATCTCTGCCTGATGAATGTTACAATTCTGATGTTTTTCCTCTAAACTTGATGTCTTCCTGCAGGTTTTGGTTTAATTTCTCATATTTTCCTCTAAATTTAACTTCTTCCTGCAGGTTTCAGGGCCCTCAGGATGAATCTCTACCTGATAAATGTTATAATTCTGATATTTTATAAATTTAGCGTCTTTCTGCAAGTTTCAGGATGAATCTCTACCTGATAAATGTTATAATTTTGATATTTTTCTGACAAATTTAACGTCTTTCTGCAGGTTTTAGGGCTCTCGGAAAGAATCTCTACCTGATAAATATTATAATTTTGATGTTTTCTTCTAAATTTAGCATCTTCCTGCATATTTCAGGGCTCTCGGGATGAATCTCTGCCTGATAAATGTTATAATTCTGAAATTTTTCAGATAAATTTAATGTCTTCCTGCAGGTTTTGGTGTAATTTGTCAGTTTTTCCTCAAAATTTAATGTCTTCCTGCAGGTTTCAGGGCTCTCAGGATGAATCTCTACCAGATAAATGTCATAATTCTGATGTTTTCCTCTAAATTTTGCATCTTCCTTCAGGTTTTGGTGTAATTTCTCAGTTTTTCCTCAAAATTTAATGTCTTCCTGCAGGTTTCAGGGCTCTCAGGGTGAATCTCTACCAGATAAATGTCATAATTCTGATGTTTTCCTCTAAATTTAGCATCTTCCTTCAGGTTTTGGTGTAATTTCTCAGTTTTTCCTCAAAATTTAATGTCTTCTTGCAAGTTTCAGGGCTCTCAGGCTGAATCTCTACCAGATAAATGTTATAATTCTGATGTTTTTCCTCTAAATTTAGAATCTTCCTCCAGGTTTCAGGGCTCTCAGGAAGAATCTCTACCTGATAAATGTCATAATTCTGATGTTTTTCCTCTGAACTTGATATCTTCCTGCAGGTTTTGGTGTAATTTCTCAATTTTTCCTCTAAATTTAGCATCTTCCTGCAGTTTTCAGGGCTCTCAGGATGAATCTCTACCTGATAAAAGTTATTTTGATGTTTTCCTCTAAATTTAGCATCTTTCTGCAGGTTTCAGGGCTCTTAGGGTGAATTTCTACCTGATAAATGTTATAATTCTGATGTTTTTCCTCTAAATTTAGGATCTTCCTGCAGGTTTTGGTGTAATTTCTCAGTTTTTTCTCTAAATTTAGCATCTTCTTGCTGGTTTCAGGATGAATCTCTACCTGATAAATGTTATTTCGATGTTTTTCCTCTAAATTTAGGATCTTCCTGCAGGTTTCAGGATGAATCTCTACCTGATAAATGTTATAATTCTGATGTTTTTACTCTAAATTTAACGTCCTCCTGCAGGTTTCAGGGCTCTCGGGATGAATCTCTACTTGATAAATGTTATAATTCTGATGTTTTTCCTTTAAATTTGGCATCTTCCTGCAGGTTTCAGGGCTCTCGGGGTGAATGTCTACCTTATAAAAGTTATTTTGATGTTTTTCCCCGAAACTTGATGTCTTTCTGCAGGCTTTGGTGCAATTCTGATGTTTTTCCTCTAAATTTAACATCTTCCTGCAGGTTTCAGGGCTCTCAGGATGAATCTCTACCTAATAAATGTTACAATTCTGATGTTTTCCTCTAAATTTAGCATCTTTCTGCAGGTTTCAGGGCTCTCAGGATGAATCTCTACCTGATAAATGCTATAATTCTGATGTTTTTCCTCTAAATTTAGCATCTTTCTGCAGCTTTCAGGGCTCTCAGGATGAATCTCTACCTAATAAAAGTTGTTATTTTGATGTTTTTACTCTAAACTTGATGTCTTTCTACAGGTTTTGGTGTAATTTCTGAATTTTTCCTTTAAGTTTCGCATCTTACTGCAGGTTTCAGGGCTCTCGGGATGAATCTCTACCTGATAAATGTTATAATTCTGATGTTTTTACTCTAAATTTAACGTCCTCCTGCAGGTTTCAGGGCTCTCGGGATGAATCTCTACCTGATAAATGTTATAATTCTGATGTTTTTCCTCTAAATTTAACGTCTTCCTGCAGGTTTCAGGGCTCTCAGGATGAATCTCTACCTGATAAATGTTATAATTCTGATGTTTTTCCTCTTAATTTAGCATCTTTCTGCTGGTTTCAGGGCTCTTGGGATGAATCTCTACCTTATGAAAGTTGTTATTTTCATGTTTTTCCTCTAAATTTAGCATCTTCCGGCAGGTTTCAGGATCAATCTGTACCTGATAAATGTTATAATTCTGATGTTTTCCTCTAAATTTAGCATCTTCTTGCAGGTTTCAGGGCTCTCAGGATGAATCTCTACCTGATAAATGTTATATTTCTGATATTTTTCTTAGAAATTTAACGTCTTTCTTCAGGTTTCAGGGCTCTCAGGATGAATCTCTACCTGATAAAAGTTATTTTGATGTTTTTCCTGTAAATTTAGCATCTTCCTGCAGGTTTCAGGATCAATCTGTACCTGATAAATGTTATAATTCTGATGTTTTTCCTCTAAATTTAGCATCTTCCTCCAGGTTTCAGGGCTCTCAGGGTGAATCTCTACCCGATAAATGTTATAATTCTGATGTTTTCCTCCAAATTTAGCATCTTCCTGCAGGTTTCAGGGCTCTCAGGGTGAATCTCTACCCGATACATGTTATAATTCTGATGTTTTTCCTCTAAATTTAGCATCTTTCTGCAGGTTTCAGGGCTCTCGGGATGAATCTCTACCTGATAAAAGTTGTTATTTTGATGTTTTTACTCTAAACTTGATGTCTTCCTGCAGGTTTTGGTGTAATTTCTCAATTTTTCATCTAAATTTAGCATCTTCCTGCAGTTTTCAGGATGAATCTCTACCTGATAAATGTTATAATTCTGATGTTTTTCCTCTAAATTTAGCATCTTCCTGCAGGTTTTGGTGAAATTTCTCAGTTTTTCCTCAAAATTTAATGTCTTCCTGCATGTTTCAGGGCTCTCAGAGTGAATCTCTACCAGATAAATATTATAATTCTGATGTTTTCCTCTAAATTTAGCATCTTTCTGCAGGTTTCAGGGCTCTCAGGATGAATCTCTGCCTGATAAATGTCATAATTCTGATGTTTTTCCTCTAAACTTGATGTCTTCCTGCAGGATTTGGTGTAATTTCTCAATTTTTCCTCTAAATTTAGCATCTTTCTGCAGGTTTCAGGGCTCTCAGGATGAATCTCTACCTAATAAAAGTTATTTTAAGTTTTTACTCTAAACTTGATGTCTTCCTGCAGGTTTTGGTGTAATTTCTCAATTTTTCCTCTAAATTTAGCATCTTCCTGCAGGTTTCAGGGCTCTCGGGATGAATCTCTACCTGATAAAAGTTGTTATTTTGATGTTTTTCCTCTAAATTTAGCATCTTCCTGCAGATTTCAGGGCTCTTAGGGTGAATTTCTACCTGATAAATGCTATAATTCTAATGTTTTCCTCTAAATTTCACGTCTTTCTGCAGGTTTCAGGGCTCTCAGGATTAATCTCTTCCGGGTAAATGTTATAATTCTGATGTTTTTCCTCTAAATTTAGCATCTTCCTGCAGGTTTTGGTGTAATTTCTCAGTTTTTCCTCAAAATTTAATGTCTTCCTGCAGGTTTCAGGGCTCTCAGGATGAATCTCTACCTGATAAATGTTATAATTCTGATGTTTTTCCTCTAAATTTAGCGTCTTCCTCCAGGTTTCAGGGCTCTCGGGGTGAATCTGTACCTGATAAAAGTTATTTTGATGTTTTTCCTCTAAATTTCACATCTTCCTGCAGGTTTCAGGTTTCTTAGGGTGAATTTCTACCTGATAAAAGTTGTTATTTTGATGTTTTCCTCCAAATTTAGCATCTTCCTGCAGGTTTCAGGGCTCTTGGGATGAATCTTTACCTTATTAAAGTTGTTATTTTCATGTTTTTCCTCTAAATTTAGCATCTTCCTGCAGGTTTCAGGGCTCTCAGGGTGAATCTCTACCAGATAAATGTCATAATTCTCATGTTTTTCCTCTAAACTTGATGTCTTCCTGCAGGTTTTGGTGTAATTTCTCAATTTTTCATCTAAATTTAGCATCTTCCTGCAGTTTTCAGGGCTCTCGGGATGAATCTCTACCTGATAAAAGTTATTTTGATGTTTTTCCTCTAAATTTAGCATCTTCCTGCAGATTTCAGGGCTCTTAGGGTGAATTTCTACCTGATAAATGCTATAATTCTAATGTTTTCCTCTAAATTTCACGTCTTTCTGCAGGTTTCAGGGCTCTCAGGATTAATCTCTTCTGGATAAATGTTATAATTCTGATGTTTTTCCTCTAAAGTTAGCATCTTCCTGCAGGTTTTGGTGTAATTTCTCAGTTTTTCCTCAAAATTTAATGTCTTCCTGCAGGTTTCAGGGCTCTCAGAGTGAATCTCTACCAGATAAATGTTATAATTCTGATGTTTTTCCTCTAAACTTGATGTCTTACTGCAGGTTTTGGTGTAATTTCTCAATTTTTCCTCTTAATTTAGCATCTTTCTGCAGGTTTCGGGGCTCTCGGGATGAATCTCTACCTGATAAAAGATGCTATTTTGATGTTTTTCCTCTAAATTTCGCATCTTCCTGCAGGTTTCAGGGCTCTCAGGATGAATCTCTACCTAATAAATGTCATAATTGTCATGTTTTTCCTCTAAACTTGATGTCTTCCTGCAGGTTTTGGTGTAATTTCTCAATTTTTCATCTAAATTTAGCATCTTCCTGCAGTTTTCAGGGCTCTCGGGATGAATCTCTACCTGATAAAAGTTGTTATTTTGATGTTTTTCCTCTAAATTTAGCATCTTCCTCCAGGTTTCAGGGCTCTTAGGGTGAATTTCTACCTGATAAATGCTATAATTCTAATGTTTTCCACTAAATTTCAGGTCTTCCTGCAGGTTTCAGGGCTCTCAGGATTAATCTCTTCCGGGTAAATGTTATAATTCTGATGTTTTTCCTCTAAATTTAGCATCTTCCTCCAGGTTTCAGGGCTCTCAGGGTGAATCTGTACCTGATAAAAGTTATTTTGATGTTTTCCTCTAAATTTAGCATCTTCCTGCAGGTTTCAGGGCTCTTGGGATGAATTTCTACCTGATAAAAGTTGCTATTTTGATGTTTTTCCTCTATATTTAGCATCTTCCTGCAGGTTTCAGGGCTCTCAGGATGAATCTCTATCTGATAAAAGTTGTTATTTTGATGTTTTTCCTGCAAATTTAGCATCTTCCTGCAGATTTCAGGATGAATCTCTACCTGATAAATGTTATAATTCTTAAGTTTTTCCTCTAAATTTAACATCTTCCGTCAGGTTTTGGTGTAATTTCTCAGTTTTTCCTCTAAATTTATCATCTTTCTGCAGGTTTCAGGATGAATCTTTACCTTATAAAAGTTATTTTAATGTTTTTCCTCTTAATTTAATGTCTTCCTGCAGGTTTCAGGGCTCTCAGGGTGAATCTCCACCTGATAAATGTCGTAATTCTGATGTTTTTCCTCTAAATTTAGCATCTTCCTGCAGGTTTTGGTGTAATTTCTCAGTTTTTCCTCTAAATTTATCATCTTTCTGCAGGTTTCAGGGCTCTCAGGATGAATCTCTGCCCGATAAATATAATAATTCTCATGTTTTTCCTCTAAATTTAGGATCTTCCTGCAGGTTTTGGTTTAATTTATGTTTTTCATCTAAATTTAACGTCTTCCTGCAGGTTTCAGGGCTCTCAGGATGAATCTCTGCCTGATAAATGTTACAATTCTGATGTTTTCCTCTCAATTTAGCATCTTTCTGCAGGTTTCAGGGCTCTCAGGGTGAATCTCTACCTGATAAATGTCATAATTGTCATGTTTTTCCTCTAAACTTGATGTCTTCCTGCAGGTTTTGGTGTAATTTCTCAATTTTTCATCTAAATTTAGCATCTTCCTGCAGTTTTCAGGGCTCTCGGGATGAATCTCTACCTGATAAAAGTTGTTATTTTGATGTTTTTCCTCTAAATTTAGCATCTTCCTCCAGGTTTCAGGGCTCTTAGGGTGAATTTCTACCTGATAAATGCTATAATTCTAATGTTTTCCACTAAATTTCAGGTCTTCCTGCAGGTTTCAGGGCTCTCAGGATTAATCTCTTCCGGGTAAATGTTATAATTCTGATGTTTTTCCTCTAAATTTAGCATCTTCCTCCAGGTTTCAGGGCTCTCAGGGTGAATCTGTACCTGATAAAAGTTATTTTGATGTTTTCCTCTAAATTTAGCATCTTCCTGCAGGTTTCAGGGCTCTTGGGATGAATTTCTACCTGATAAAAGTTGCTATTTTGATGTTTTTCCTCTATATTTAGCATCTTCCTGCAGGTTTCAGGGCTCTCAGGATGAATCTCTATCTGATAAAAGTTGTTATTTTGATGTTTTTCCTGCAAATTTAGCATCTTCCTGCAGATTTCAGGATGAATCTCTACCTGATAAATGTTATAATTCTTAAGTTTTTCCTCTAAATTTAACATCTTCCGTCAGGTTTTGGTGTAATTTCTCAGTTTTTCCTCTAAATTTATCATCTTTCTGCAGGTTTCAGGATGAATCTTTACCTTATAAAAGTTATTTTAATGTTTTTCCTCTTAATTTAATGTCTTCCTGCAGGTTTCAGGGCTCTCAGGGTGAATCTCCACCTGATAAATGTCGTAATTCTGATGTTTTTCCTCTAAATTTAGCATCTTCCTGCAGGTTTTGGTGTAATTTCTCAGTTTTTCCTCTAAATTTATCATCTTTCTGCAGGTTTCAGGGCTCTCAGGATGAATCTCTGCCCGATAAATATAATAATTCTCATGTTTTTCCTCTAAATTTAGGATCTTCCTGCAGGTTTTGGTTTAATTTCTGTTTTTCCTCTAAATTTAACGTCTTCCTGCAGGTTTCAGGGCTCTCAGGATGAATCTCTGCCTGATAAATGTTATAATTCTGATGTTTTTCCTCTAAATTTAGCATCTTTCTGCAGGTTTTGGTGTAATTTCTCAGTTTTTCCTCTAAATTTATCATCTTTCTGCAGGTTTCAGGGTGAATCTCTGCCTGATAAACGTTGTTATTTTGATGTTTTTCTTGTAAACTTGATGTCTTCCTGTTGGTTTTTGTGTAATTTCTCAAGTTTTCCTCTATATTTAGCATCTTCCTGCAGGTTTCAGGGCTCTCAGGGTGAATCTCTGCCTCGTTGATGTTATAATTCTGATATTTTACTCATAAATTTGACATCTTCCTGCAGGTTTTGGTCTAATTTTGATGTTTTCTCTCTAAATTTAGTGTCTTTCTGCAGGTTTCAGGGCTCTCGGGATGAATCTGCCTTATAAATGTTACAATTCAGATTTTTTTCCTCAAAATTTAGCATCTTCCTGCAGGTTTCAGGGCTCTCGGGATGAATCTCTACCTGATAAAAGTTGTTATTTTGATGTTTTTCATCTAAATTTAGCATCTTCCTGCAGATTTCAGGGCTCTTGGGGTGAATTTCTACCTGATAAATGCTATAATTCTAATGTTTTCCTCTAAATTTCACGTCTTTCTGCAGGTTTCAGGGCTCTCAGGAATAATCTCTTCCGGGTAAATGTTATAATTCTGATGTTTTTCCTCTAAATTTAGCAACTTCCTGCAGGTTTTGGTGTAATTTCTCAGTTTTTCCTCAAAATTTAATGTCTTCCTGCAGGTTTCAGGGCTCTTCAGATGAATCTCTACCTGATAAAAGTTGTTATTTTGATGTTTTCCTCTAAATTTAGCATCTTCCTGCAGGTTTCAGGGCTCTTGGGATGAATCTCTACCTTATGAAAGTTGTTATTTTCATGTTTTTCCTCTAAATTTAGCATCTTTCTGCAGGTTTCAGGGCTCTCAGGATGAATCTCTACCTGATAAATGTTATAATTCTGATGTTTTTTCTCTAAATTTAGCATCTTCCTCCAGGTTTCAGGGCTCTCGGGGTGAATCTGTACCTGATAAAAGTTATTTTGATGTTTTTCCTCTAAATTTCGCATCTTCCTGCAGGTTTCAGGGTTCTTAGGGTGAATTTCTACCTGATAAAAGTTGTTGTTTTGATGTTTTCCTCTATATTTAGCATCTTCCTGCAGGTTTCAGGGCTCTCGGGATGAATCTCTGCCTGATAAATGTTATAATTCTGATGTTTTTCCTCTAAATTTAGCATCTTCCTCCAGGTTTCAGGGGTCTCAGGGTGAATGTCTGCCTGATAAATGTTATAGTTTTGATGTTTTCCTCTAAATATAGCAACTTCCTGCAGGTTTCAGGGCTCTCAGGGTGAATCTCTGCCTCGTTGATGTTATAATTCTGATATTTTACTCATAAATTTGACATCTTCCTGCAGGTTTTGGTCTAATTTTGATGTTTTCTCTCTAAATTTAGTGTCTTTCTGCAGCTTTCAGGGCTCTCAGGGTGAATCTCTACCTGATAAATGTTATAATTCTGATATTTTTCTGATAAATTTAACGTCTTTCTACAGGTTTCAAATCTCTCAGGGTGAATTTCTGCCTGATAAATGTTATAATTCTGAAGTTTTTCCTCTAAACTTGATGTCTTCCTGCAGGTTTTGGTGTAATTTCTCAGTTTTTCCTCTAAATTTAACGTCTTTCTGCAGGTTTTGGTGTAATTTCTCAGTTTTTCCTCTACATTTAATGTCTTTCTTCAGGTTTCAGGGCTCTTGGGATGAATCTCTGCCCAATAAATGTTAAAATTCTTATGTTTTTCCTCTAAATTTAGCATCTTTCTGCAGGTTTCAAATCTCTCAGGGTGAATCTCAACCTGATAAATATTATAATTCTGATATTTTTCCCAAAATTTAACATCTTTCTGCAGGTTTCAGGGCTCGGGATGAATCTGCCTGATAAATGTTACAATTCTGATGTTTTCCTCTAAATTCATCATCTTTCTGCAGGTTTTTGTGTAATTTCTCAATTTTTCCTCTAAATGTAGCATCTTCCTGCAGGTTTCAGGGCTCTCAGGATGAATCTCTACCTGATAAAAGTAGTTATTTTGATGTTTTTCCTCTAAATTTAACGTCTTCCTGCAGGTTTCAGGGCTCTTGGTACTAATCTCTGCCCGATAAATGTCATAATTCTGATGATTTTCCTCTAAATTTAGTATCTTTCTCCATGTTTTGGTGTAATTTCTCAGTTTTTCCTCTAAATTTATCATCTTTCTGCAGGTTTCAGGATTAATCTCTACCTGATAAATGTTCTAATTCTGATGTTTTTCCTCTAAATTTAGCATCTTTCTGCAGGTTTCAGGATTAATCTCTACCTGATAAATGTTCTAATTCTGATGTTTTTCCTCTAAATTTAGCATCTTCCTGCAGGTTTCAGGGCTCTCGGGATGAATCTCTACCTGATAAATATTATAATTCTGATGTTCTCTAAATTTAACGTCTTCCTGCAGGTTTCAGGGCTCTCAGGATGAATCTCTACCTGATAAATGTTATAATTGTGATGTTTTTCCTCTAAATTTAGCATCTTCCTGCAGGTTTTGGTGTAATTTCTCAATTTTTCCTCTAAATTTAGCATCTTTCTGCAGGTTTCAGGGCTCTCGGGATGAATCTCTACCTGATAAAAGTAGTTATTTTGATGTTTTCCTCTAAATTTAGCATCTTTCTGCAGGTTTCAGGGCTCTCGGGATGAATCTCTACCTGATTAATGTTATAATTCTGATATTTTTCTCATAAATTTAACATCTTCCTGCAGGTTTTGTTCTAATTTTGATGTTTTCTCTCTAAATTTAGCATCTTTCTGCAGGTTTCAGGGTGAATCTCTGCCTGATAAATGTCATAATTATGTTTTTCCTCTAAACTTGATGTCTTCCTGCAGGTTTTGATGTAATTTCTCAGTTTTTCCTCTAAATTTAGCATCTTTCTGCAGGTTTCAGGATGAATCTCTGACTGATAAATGTTATAATTTTGATGTTTTCGACCCTTCTGAAAGGTGAAAATCTTCCTGTTTTCACAGTTTCTTACTTAAGGAGGGCAGGTTTTGTTTTTGTTTTTTTTTTTACTTGGGGAGGGCAACTTTGGGAGTAGTTTTAATGAGAGCATGTTGGGGGCTGGTTTTACTTTGAGGGCAGATTTCGGGGTAGTTTTACTCAGGGACGGCAGGTTTAAGGGCAGTTTTACTTGTTGAGGGCAGGTTTTGGGCTGTCTTTTACTTGGTGAGGATAGATTTGGGGCAGTTTTACTTGATGAGGACAAGCTTTGGGCTATTTTTTACTTGATGGGGGTAGATTCGGGGGCAGTTTTATTCGTTGAGGGCAGGTTTAGGGGCAGTTTCACTTGTTGAGGGCATTTTTTGGGCTTTTTTTACTTGGTGAGGGCAGGTTTGCGGGTAGTTTTACAAGAGGATATGAGGTTTTGGGCTACTTTTCACCCAGGGTGGTAGATTTGGGGACAGTTTTCCTTGGTGAGGAAAGGTTTTGGGCTGTCTTTTGCCCGGGGCCGGTAGATTTGGGGGTAATTTTTCTCATTGAGGGCAGGTTTGGGGGTAGTTTTTCTAGGTAAGTGTCAATTAGGAGTGAAATTTTGGCCCTTTTTTTTTTTTTTTTTTTTTAATCCAGGGGAGGGCAGGTTTGAGGCAGTTTTACTTGGTAAGGGTAGATTTGGGGGCAGTTTTACCCAGGGAGAGCAGGTTTAAGGGTACTTTTACTCGAAAAGGGCAGGTTTTGGGGTAGTTTTACTTGGTAAGGCTAGTTTAGGGGGCAGTTTTACCCAGGGAGAGCAGGTTTTGGGCTGTTTTTTTACCAGCTCCATTAAGTTATGTGAACTTGTTTGTGTTCTTTATCTCAAATTGTCATGGTAAGTTTTGAATGTTGAACTCAAGTTTATAAGTTTTAGAAAATTAAAGTTAAAGTAATTAATTGTCTTAACTATTTGTAAGTTTTATCAGGACCTTCAGTGTTGATTTAACTTATTTCTGTAAGTTATACCTTGAAAAAAGAAACGGGGTGCTGGGTGGAGGGAGAGGAGGGTCCTGCAGAAGAAATACCATAATTTTGGGATTAGTCAAAAATAAAACTGTAAAGCTATGATATCTAATAATTATCGTGCTCACCAGTTCTCTAAATTGGACAAACCATCGTATTTCAACCACAACTTAATTATTGACAAACAATATAGAAAACAGCGGCGGACTACTTCCAGCGGCGGAGGGACACCTTTTTCCCCACTAGCTGCAATCAGACGCAGTGACGCAGCAGAGTGCAACTGACCAGGGCGGAGGTCATTCTGCTGGGAGAAGAGACACGGCGAGGAGGTAAGTTATCTTCTGAAAGTGCATGTGAGTTTTTGTCGATAAAATTTAATAACAATGTCATTTTCTTCTGTGATAAAATGGAGTAAAGTCAGCACATTGACAGAGCTTTGCGAATATGACTACATTACCGTGTTTTTCTCTGTGCTAATCCATCCCGTTAGTTGAAGTTTGAAATGGCGCATTAGTAAATTACACCACTGTTGTCCATGGGGGACGTATTTTAGTTGACGGGCGTTCATTTAGGTTACAAATGCTTCCGACATGACAGGAGCAATTAAAAAAAAAACTTTTGAACTCAACATTTGCCTGCAAGGAACTGCTGGCTAACGTTACCCATTTGTTAGTTAGCTAGTTTGGACACAGTCACGGTAAAATAGTGCTGGATATATTCTGGTATGCCCGCGAAAGCTGAGTCACGTCACGCACCCCCTCCCCCCACCGAGAGTCAGGGCTCGCTTTTTAGCCGTCGGCGCCGTAAGTTTTAACTTATGAAATAACACGTTAATGAAGTCTAAAGACTTGGACGCTTATATTTACTGCATATAGTCAACGTATTTGTCGATGGTCCGAGTGTTTGAGGGGAGGCATTTGTGTTTGTACGGCGTATCGTAATGAAACGAGCTGAAATACCGTTAATTTCTTGCATTGACGCGCCGCTTTTTATCCACCGCCGCGCGCGCTCTCTATTCATCCTCTTGCTCGCGCTATCACAACCGAGCTCCCTCTCGAGACCGCAGCTGCTCTGTGAATGAACATCGTTGTCAGGTTGCAGCACTGTCTGAATTGTGTGTGACTTGTCGAGTTTATTCTGCTTTTGCTAATGACCCTACAATCTACAGTTAATTTTATTTTTCATTCAATCTGGTGGTTATTAAATTGATAATTCCATAAAAGGTCAGAAAATAGTTGGTGAGTTTGTGCTGCTCCCGTCAGGCCGCAGGTACATCCTGCCAAGATGCAGGACAAATAGACTCAAGCATTTTTTTGTCCCTGCTGCAATTGTCCTGCTAAACAAGTGACTGACTAATCTGTTCTTCCTATTTATTGTTGTCGTCTGTGCTTTATGTAACTGGTACTCCGCGATTGTTGTGACTCTTGTTCTGCTGACTGTAGAGTGATTTGCCCCACGGGGACAATAAAAGATTCCTTGATCCTTGAATAATATTGATAAAATTCTTAATCACAGCTTCATTAAGTGCATGGTGACACCCTCAAATTTGTCCCAAATAGATTATTTTCACTCACATTAAACAAAACATTGGAGCACTTTTTTTTTTTTAATTTTTTTTTAAAAATAATTTGGAAGCTTGTAAAAGGGAAATTTGGGGAAATTAATTTTCTTTGTTTTTATTGATTGAAATACTGGAATTTGTTTTCTATACGACTTATGTAATAATGTCAAATATTTGTTAGATCCAATCCCTGCATCTTTTTAAAAATGTACTAGATTTTTTTGGTTCTTTGTAGAAATACTTAATAACGTAAATGCAGTTTCACGTAGAAGGACCCAAAATATCTGTTTCTCTCACTCTTAGTCACTCGTGATATAAGATGATGCAGATAGGTTAAAAATTGATTCACATTATCCTTTTCAAAACATGCAGCTCATTTTAGTTTTTTTTCTCTTGCAGTTGTATAAAGCAGTCATTTCTTCAAGCAGGAGGTTGACCCTTCAAAGTGTTATGCAGTACCTTGATAAAGAGGTATGTGTAGTGTGAATTTGTCAATGTGAACTTCCATCAGAACTCTAATATTGCATGAGCTCACTTTTGTCTAACTTTATGTAGGACACAAGTCAGAATAGGAGGACAGCTGCCCTTCTTGGTCTTCCACGTTTCTTCTCGGAGGATACTTCAGAGATCATCAGGATGTGTGATGTAAGAAAATATATTAACATGTTTATATAATAGTAATGATTGACGAGATTTATTGGTATTCATTTTAAACAGAAGCACACATTCCTTTTTTCCACAACATTGCAGAACCTTTTTCATTCAACGTTTACTACATCATTCAAAACTTACTGGCAATTCAAATGTTTTAAAATTAACTGATAGGCAGTTTTAAAAAGAGAATGTGTGATATGATGATATAGACTGCTGAACTTCATAAGTCAATCACAATAAATGCATAGCTGACTATGATGTGTATTTTAATGCAACCACAATTTTTTACCACTTTCAGACAGTTTTTATTAGGTCACCTGAGACGAAGTCAAAGACCTTAATTAATTACAAATTTCAAAGATCTTCGTAACATCCAGATATGGAAGAATCAAATACACTTTGTGGATGGAAGAGTCCAGGCCCCAGGGTTTCACATTTCCCCGTAGGGAGTGGGCAAAGTTTATCTAAAAATAGTAATCTTAACCTTGATGCCGTAGAAATTAAGGTCTCGATAGGTTTGTGAAGTTTGCATTCAATCCGCAAGTAATGAAGCCGCTTAAGTGGTGGCAAAACCTCTCTAAAAATTGAAAGAGCTCTGAATTAAAAACATTGGCTTAATCTATGATGGAGCTGAAAAAATCTGACCTACAAGCGTTGGGTGTTTGCTTCTGATATGACTGTAGCTGTATGAAAATCCCAAAGTCACAAACTTTGTTGAATCTAAATTGATTTAGTTAAGTGGTATACCATTCAAAACATGGATTCATATTTTTTTTCCATAAACAGCAAAACTGACTACATCAAAAATTCAGGTGACCGTCAAGGCCCATGTCCTCTTGTTTTTGTTTTGTTTAAGCTTTGCTCTCCATGCTTGTAGCCGGCTCCTCGGTACCTTTAAGGTAGGTAGTCCAGCGCTGCAACTCAATGATAGGAACTAAAACTAAGTCTGAACGGGGTTGTGTGGGGATCTTTCTTGCATCAAAAGTATGTCAATAAAAGTGTTTATTTTGTGACTAACCAGCTCAGATTGCTATGATAAGTATCTGACAACATTATGGAGACAAATGCTTAATTTTATTTACGTGACGTCGCTTCTTGCCCTTGTTTACATCCTGTTATGTAGTCTGTCATTTGAAGCAGGGGAGTGTGTGTGGATCTACAGACACAGAAACCTGTAATTTGTTTCTGAAGTGATGGCTGAATATTTAGAAGATTTTGAACAGTTGGATGAGGTATTTGAACTTGGTGGCCTATATTATGTATTTGAACTGATGAGAAGCTGCAACAGAAGAAGAGAGGGACAGGGAGGGGGGCAACAGGCTGCATAGTTTCAGCCAGCCATGCTGTTGTGATACTCAGGAGTTTGTTTTGTTACTCATAGTGTTTTAAGTATTTGACAACATTATGGAGAGAATCCACAAATCAAATTCAAATACTACATCAAAGTATTCAGAATCGTCTAAATATTCAGCCATGTCTTCAGAAATAAACTATGAATTCCCCGTTCAAACTTACTTATGGTTTCAGGCAAAAATGAAACTCAGTGAATACAGCATGGATCTGCCTGATTTTGGTTCCAATCATTCAGTTTCACCCCAGGACAACCCTAAATACAGCCAAGGTTCAAAAATCCCAAAGTCTTCCTTGAAGGACAGACAGAAGTTCCATGGGTTCGACAGTTGTCACAATCAAGATGAGAATGTCAAGATCAAGATGAAGACGGGGGTCCTGCAGGAAGATCTGAAGTTCTGAACACCAGAACCCTCATCTTCATCTGAACACCAGAACCCTCGTCTTCATCTTCATTTACTTTGTACAAGTACCTTGTTTGATTCTATTTTTTACTTTTTTTTGTGTGTTTTTATCTCTTTTTACTCCTATTTGCACTGCTGCTAATTGTCGTGTTCTTCCAAACAAATTTCATTGTACTTCTGCACAATTACAACAAAGTCTCTTTATCTCTTTATCTTATCTGAACACCAGGACCCTCATCTTCATCTTGATCTGAACACCAGGACCCTCATCTTCATCTGAATACCAGGACCCTCATCTTCATCTGAACACCAGGACCCTCGTCTTCATCTGAATACCAGGACCCTCATCTTTATCTTCATCTGAACACCAGGACCCTCATCTTCATCTGAATACCAGGACCCTCATCTTCATCTTTATCTTCATCTGAACACCAGGACCCTCATCTTCATCTGAGCACCAGGACCCTCATCTCCATCTGAACACCATGACCCTCGTCTTCATCTTCATTTACTTTGCATATCTTACCTTGTTTGATTCTTTTAATTTTTATTTTAATTCTTTTTGAATATTTTTATCTCTTTTTACTCCTATTTGCACTGCTGCTAATTGTCGTGTTCTTCCAAACAAATTTCGTTGTTTTTCTGCACAATGACAACAAAGTCTCTTTATCTTTATCTCTTTATCTTATCTGAACACCAGGACCCTCATCTTCATCTTCATCTGAACACCAGGACCCTCATCTTCATCTTTATCTTCATCTGAACACCAGGACCCTCATCTTCATCTGAGCACCAGGACCCTCATTTTCATCTGAGCACCAGGACCCTCATTTTCATCTGAGCACCAGGACCCCCATCTCCATCTGAACACCAGGACCCTCGTCTTCATCTTCATCTGAAGACCAGGACCCTCATCTTCATCTGAACACCAGGACCCACGTCTTCATCTCATTACCAGGACCCTCGTCTTCATCTGAATACCATGACCCTCCATCTTCATCTTATTACCAGGACGCTCGTCTTCAACTGAACACCAGGACCTTCATCTTTATCTGAATCCCAGGACCCTCAACTTCATCTTTGTCTGAACACCAGGACCCTCATCTTCATCTTTGTCTGAACACCAGGACCCTCATCTTCATCTTTGTCTGAACACCAGGACCCTCATCTTCATCTTTATCTTCATCTGAATCCCAGGACCCTCAACTTCATCTAAATACCAGGATCCTCATCTTCATCTGAAGACCGGGATCTTCATCTTCATCTGAAGACCAGGACTCTCATCTTCATCTGAAGACCAGGACCCTCGTCTTCATCTGAATACCAGGACCTTCATCTTCACTTGAACACCAAGACTCTTGTCTTCATCTTCATCTGAACACCAGGACTCTCGTCTTCATCTGAAGACCAGGACTCTCGTCTTCATCTGAACACCAAGACCCTCGTCTTCATGTTGATCTTCATCTGAAGACCAGGATCCTCATCTTCATCTGAAGACCAGGACTCTCATCTTCATCTGAATACCAGGACCTTCATCTTTACTTGAACACCAAGACTCTTGTCTTCATCTTCATCTGAAGACCAGGACTCTCGTCTTCATCTGAAGACCAGGACTCTTGTCTTCATCTTCATCTGAAGACCAGGACTCTCATCTTCATCTTCATCCAAAGACCAGGACCCTCGTCTTCATCTGAATACCAGGACCTTCATCTTCACTTGAACACCAAGACTCTTGTCTTCATCTTCATCTGAAGACCAGGACTCTCGTCTTCATCTGAAGACCAGGACTCTTGTCTTCATCTTCATCTGAACACCAGGACCCTCGTCTTCATCTGAAGACCAGGATCTTCATTTTCATCTGAAGACCAGGACTCTCATCTTCATCTGAATACCAGGACCTTCATCTTCACCTGAACACCAAGACTCTCGTCTTCATGTTCATCTTCATCCGAACACCAGGACTCTCGTCTTCATCTGAATACCAGGACCTTCATCTTCACCTGAACACCAAGACTCTCGTCTTCATGTTCATCTTCATCTGAAGACCAGGATCTTCATCTTCATCTGAAGACCAGGACTCTCATCTTCATCTGAAGACCAGGACCCTCGTCTTCACCTGAACACCAAGACTCTCGTCTTCATGTTCATCTTCATCTGAATACCAGGACCTTCATCTTCACTTGAACACCAAGACTCTTGTCCTTTTCTTCATCTTCATCTGAACAACAGGACTCTCGTCTTCATCTGAAGACCAGGACTCTCGTCTTCATCTTCACCTGAACACCAGAACTCTCGTCTTCCTGTTCATCTTCATCTTAAAACCAGGATCCTCATCTTCATCTGAAGACCAGGACTCTCATCTTCATCTGAATACCAGGACCTTCATCTTCACTTGAACACCAAGACTCTTATCTTCATCTGAACACCAGGACTCTCGTCTTCACTTGAACAGCAAGACTCTTGTCTTCATCTTCATCTGAAGACCAGGACTCTCGTCTTCATCTGAAGACCAGGTCTCTTGTCTTCATCTTCACCTGAACACCAAGACTCTCGTCTTCATGTTCATCTTCATCTGAAGACCAGGATCTTCATCTTCATCTGAAGACCAGGACTCTCGTCTTCATCTGAAGACCAGGACTCTTGTCTTCATCTTCATCTGAACACCAACAGCCTCGTCTTCATCTGAATACCAGGACCTTCATCTTCACCTGAACACCAAGACTCTCGTCTTCATGTTCATCTTCATCTGAAGACCAGGACCCTCTTCTTCATCTGAATACCAGGACTCTCGTCTTCATCTGAAGACCAGGACCCTCTTCTTCATCTGAATACCAGGACCTTCATCTTCACTTGAACACCAAGACTCTTGTCTTCATCTTCATCTGAACACCAGGACCCTCGTCTTCATCTGAAGACGAGGACTCTCGTCTTCATCTTCACCTGAACACCAGGACTCTCGTCTTCCTGTTCATCTTCATCTGAAGACCAAGATCCTCATCTTCATCTGAAGACCAGGATCTTCATCTGAAGACCAGGACTCTCATCTTCATCTGAATACCAGGACCATCATCTTCACTTGAACACCAAGACTCTTGTCTTCGTCTTCATCTGAAGACCAGGACTCTCGTCTTCATCTGAAGACCAGTACTCTCTTCTTCATCTTCATCTGACCACCAGGACCCTCGTCTTCATCTTCATCTGAATACCAGGACCTTCATCTTCACTTGAACACCAAGACTCTTGTCTTCATCATCTGAACACCAGGACTCTCATCTTCATCTGAAGACCAGGACCCTCGTCTTCATCTGAATACCAGGACCTTCATCTTCACTTGAACACCAAGACTCTTGTCTTCATCTTCATCCTCATCTGAACACCAGGACTCTCGTCTTCATCTGAAGACCAGGACTCTCGTCTTCATCTTCATCTGAACACCAGGACCCTCGTCTTCATATTCATCTTCATCTGAATACCAGGATCTTCGTCTTCATCTGAAAACCAGGACTCTCGTCTTCATCTGAAGACCAGTACTCTCTTCTTCATCTTCATCTGACCACCAGGACCCTCGTCTTCATCTTCATCTGAATACCAGGACCTTCATCTTCACTTGAACACCAAGACTCTTGTCTTCATCTTCCTCTTCTGAACACCAGGACTCTCGTCTTCATCTGAAGACCAGGACTCTCGTCTTCATCTTCACCTGAACACCAGAACTCTTGTCTTCCCTTTTCATCTTCATCTGAAGACCAGGACTCTCATCTTCATCTGAATACCAGGACCTTCATCTTCACTTGAACACCAAGACTCTTGTCTTCATCATCTGAACACCAGGACTCTCATCTTCATCTGAAGACCAGGACCCTCGTCTTCATCTGAATACCAGGACCTTCATCTTCACTTGAACACCAAGACTCTTGTCTTCATCTTCATCCTCATCTGAACACCAGGACCTTCATCTTCACTTGAACACCAAGACTCTTGTCTTCATCTTCATCTGAAGACCAGGACTCTCATCTTCATCTGAAGACCAGGACTCTTGTCTTCCTCTTCATCTGAAGACCAGGACTCTCGTCTTCATCTTCACTTGAACACCAGGACTCTCGTCTTCCTTTTCATCTTCATCTGAAGACCAAGATCCTCATCTTCATCTGAAGACCAGGATCTTCATCTGAAGACCAGGACCTTCATCTTCACTTGAACACCAAGACTCTTGTCTTCATCTTCATCAAAAGACCAGCATCCTCGTCTTCATCTGAATACAAGGACCTTCATCTTCACTTGAACACCAAGACTCTTGTCTTCATCTTCATCTGAACACCAGGACCCTCGTCTTCATCTGAAGACCGGGACTCATCTTCATCTGAACACCAGGACTCTCGTCTTCCTGTTCATCCTCATCTGAAGACCAGGACTCTTGTCTTCATCTTCATCTGAACACCAGGACCCTCGTCTTCATGTTCATCTTCATCTGAAGACCAGGATCTTCATTTTCATCTGAAGACCAGGACTCTCATCTTCATCTTCATCCAAAGACCAGGACACTCGTCTTCATCTGAATACAAGGACCTTCATCTTCACTTGAACACCAAGACTCTTTTCTTCATCTTCATCTGAACACCAGGACCCTCGTCTTCATGTTCATCTTCATCTGAAGACCAGGACTCTCATCTTCATCTGAAGACCAGGACTCTTATCTTCATCTTCATCTGAAGACCAGGACTCTTATCTTCATCTGAAGACCAGGACCCTCTTCTTCATCTGAATACCAGGACCTTCATCTTCACTTGAACACCAAGACTCTTGTCTTCATCTGAACACCAGGACCCTCGTCTTCATCTGAAGACCAGGACTCTTATCTTCATCTGAAGACCAGGACCCTCTTCTTCATCTGAATACCAGGACCTTCATCTTCACTTGAACACCAAGACTCTTGTCTTCATCTGAACACCAGGACCCTCGTCTTCATCTGAAGACCAGGACTCTCGTCTTCATCTTCACCTGAACACCAGGACTCTCGTCTTCCTGTTCATCTTCATCTGAAGACCAAGATCCTCATCTTCATCTGAAGACCAGGATCTTCATCTGAAGACCAGGACTCTCATCTTCATCTGAATACCAGGACCATCATCTTCACTTGAACACCAAGACTCTTGTCTTCGTCTTCATCTGAAAACCAGGACTCTCGTCTTCATCTGAAGACCAGTACTCTCTTCTTCATCTTCATCTGACCACCAGGACCCTCGTCTTCATCTTCATCTGAATACCAGGACCTTCATCTTCACTTGAACACCAAGACTCTTGTCTTCATCTTCCTCTTCTGAACACCAGGACTCTCGTCTTCATCTGAAGACCAGGACTCTCGTCTTCATCTTCACCTGAACACCAGAACTCTTGTCTTCCCTTTTCATCTTCATCTGAAGACCAGGACTCTCATCTTCATCCTAATACCAGGACCTTCATCTTCACTTGAACACCAAGACTCTTGTCTTCATCATCTGAACACCAGGACTCTCATCTTCATCTGAAGACCAGGACCCTCGTCTTCATCTGAATACCAGGACCTTCATCTTCACTTGAACACCAAGACTCTTGTCTTCATCTTCATCCTCATCTGAACACCAGGACTCTCGTCTTCATCTGAAGACCAGGACTCTCGTCTTCATCTTCATCTGAACACCAGGACCCTCGTCTTCATGTTCATCTTCATCTGAAGACCAGGATCTTCATCTTCATCTGAAGACCAGGACTCTCATCTTAATCTGAAGACCAGGACTCTCATCTTCATCCTAAGACCAGGACCTTCATCTTCATCTGAATACCAGGACCTTCATCTTCACCTGAACACCAAGCCTCTCGTCTTCATGTTCATCTTCATCTGAAGACCAGGATCTTCATCTTCATCCAAAGACCAGGACTCTCATCTTCATCTGAAGACCAGGACTCTCATCTTCATCTTCATCTGAACACCAGGACCCTCGTCTTCATCTGAATACCAGGACCTTCATCTTCACTTGAACACCAAGACTCTTGTCTTCATCTTCATCTGAACATCAGGACCCTCGTCTTCATCAGAAGACCAGAACTCTCGTCTTCATCTTCATCTGAACACCAGGAGCCTCATCTTCATCTTCATCTGAATACCAGGACCTTCATCTTCACCTGAACACCAAGACTCTTGTCTTCATGTTCATCTTCATCTGAAGACCAGGATCTTCATCTGAAGACCAGGACTCTCATCTTCATCTGAAGACCAGGACCTTCATCTTCACTTGAACACCAAGACTCTTGTCTTCATCATCTGAACACCAGGACTCTCATCTTCATCTGAAGACCAGGACCCTCGTCTTCATCTGAATACCAGGACCTTCATCTTTACTTGAACACCAAGACTCTTGTCTTCATCTTCATCCTCATCTGAACACCAGGACTCTCGTCTTCATCTGAAGACCAGGACTCTCGTCTTCATCTTCATCTGAACACCAGGACCCTCGTCTTCACCTGAACACCAAGCCTCTCGTCTTCATGTTCATCTTCATCTGAAGACCAGGATCTTCATCTTCATCCAAAGACCAGGACTCTCATCTTCATCTGAAGACCAGGACTCTCATCTTCATCTTCATCTGAACACCAGGACCCTCGTCTTCATCTGAATACCAGGACCTTCATCTTCACTTGAACACCAAGACTCTTGTCTTCATCTGAACATCAGGACCCTCGTCTTCATCAGAAGACCAGAACTCTCGTCTTCATCTTCATCTGAACACCAGGAGCCTCATCTTCATCTTCATCTGAATACCAGGACCTTCATCTTCACCTGAACACCAAGACTCTTGTCTTCATGTTCATCTTCATCTGAAGACCAGGATCTTCATCTGAAGACCAGGACTCTTATCTTCATCTGAAGACCAGGACCCTCGTCTTCATCTGAATACTAGGACCTTCATCTTCACTTGAACACCAAGACTCTTGTCTTCATCTTCATCTGAACACCAGGACCCTCGTCTTCATCTGAAGACGAGGACTCTCGTCTTCATCTTCACCTGAACACCAGGACTCTCGTCTTCCTGTTCATCTTCATCTGAAGACCAAGATCCTCATCTTCATCTGAAGACCAGGATCTTCATCTGAAGACCAGGACTTTCATCTTCATCTGAACACCAGGACCCTCGTCTTCATCTGAAGACCAGGACTCTCGTCTTCATCTTCACCTGAACACCAGGACTCTCGTCTTCCTGTTCATCTTCATCTGAAGACCAAGATCTTCATCTTCATCTGAAGACCAGGATCTTCATCTGAAGACCAGGACCTTCATCTTCACTTGAACACCAAGACTCTTGTCTTCATCTTCATCTGAAGACCAGGACTCTCGTCTTCATCTGAAGACCAGGACTCTTGTCTTCGTCTTCATCTGAAGACCAGGACTCTCGTCTTCATCTTCACTTGAACACCAGGACTCTCGTCTTCCTTTTCATCTTCATCTGAGGACCAAGATCCTCATCTTCATCTGAAGACCAGGATCTTCATCTGAAGACCAGGACCTTCATCTTCACTTGAACACCAAGACTCTTGTCTTCATCTTCATCTGAACACCAGGACCCTCGTCTTCATCTGAAGACCGGGACTCATCTTCATCTGAACACCAGGACTCTCGTCTTCCTGTTCATCCTCATCTGAAGACCAGGACTCTTGTCTTCATCTTCATCTGAACACCAGGACCCTCGTCTTCATGTTCATCTTCATCTGAAGACCAGGACTCTCATCTTCATCTGAACACCAGGAGCCTCATCTTCATCTTCATCTGAATACCAGGACCTTCATTTTCATCTGAAGACCAGGACTCTCATCTTCATCCAAAGACCAGGACACTCGTCTTCATCTGAATACAAGGACCTTCATCTTCACTTGAACACCAAGACTCTTTTCTTCATCTTCATCTGAACACCAGGACCCTCGTCTTCATGTTCATCTTCATCTGAAGACCAGGACTCTCATCTTCATCTGAAGACCAGGACTCTTATCTTCATCTTCATCTGAAGACCAGGACTCTTATCTTCATCTGAAGACCAGGACCCTCTTCTTCATCTGAATACCAGGACCTTCATCTTCACTTGAACACCAAGACTCTTGTCTTCATCTGAACACCAGGACCCTCGTCTTCATCTGAAGTCCAGGACTCTCGTCTTCATCTTCACCTGAACACCAGGACTCTCGTCTTCCTGTTCATCTTCATCTGAAGACCAAGATCCTCATCTTCATCTGAAGACCAGGATCTTCATCTGAAGACCAGGACTCTCATCTTCATCTGAATACCAGGACCATCATCTTCACTTGAACACCAAGACTCTTGTCTTCGTCTTCATCTGAAAACCAGGACTCTCGTCTTCATCTGAAGACCAGTACTCTCTTCTTCATCTTCATCTGACCACCAGGACCCTCGTCTTGATCTTCATCTGAATACCAGGACCTTCATCTTCACTTGAACACCAAGACTCTTGTCTTCATCTTCCTCTTCTGAACACCAGGACTCTCGTCTTCATCTGAAGACCAGGACTCTCGTCTTCATCTTCACCTGAACACCAGAACTCTTGTCTTCCCTTTTCATCTTCATCTGAAGACCAGGACTCTCATCTTCATCTGAATACCAGGACCTTCATCTTCACTTGAACACCAAGACTCTTGTCTTCATCATCTGAACACCAGGACTCTCATCTTCATCTGAAGACCAGGACCCTCGTCTTCATCTGAATACCAGGACCTTCATCTTCACTTGAACACCAAGACTCTTGTCTTCATCTTCATCCTCATCTGAACACCAGGACTCTCGTCTTCATCTGAAGACCAGGACTCTCGTCTTCATCTTCATCTGAACACCAGGACCCTCGTCTTCATGTTCATCTTCATCTGAAGACCAGGATCTTCATCTTCATCTGAAGACCAGGACTCTCATCTTCATCTGAAGACCAGGACTCTCATCTTCATCCTAATACTAGGACCTTCATCTTCATTTGAATACCAGGAACTTCATCTTCACTTGAACACCAAGACTCTTGTCTTCATCTTCATCTGAACACCAGGACCCTCGTCTTCATCTGAAGACCGGGACTCATCTTCATCTGAACACCAGGACTCTCGTCTTCCTGTTCATCCTCATCTGAAGACCAGGACTCTTGTCTTCATCTTGATCTGAACACCAGGACCCTCGTCTTCATGTTCATCTTCATCTGAAGACCAAGATCTTCATTTTCATCTGAAGACCAGGACTCTCATCTTCATCTTCATCCAAAGACCAGGACACTCGTCTTCATCTGAATACAAGGACCTTCATCTTCACTTGAACACCAAGACTCTTTTCTTCATCTTCATCTTCATCTGAACACCAGGACCCTCGTCTTCATGTTCATCTTCATCTGAAGACCAGGACTCTCATCTTCATCTGAACACCAGGAGCCTCATCTTCATCTTCATCTGAATACCAGGACCTTCATCTTCACTTGAACACCAAGACTCTTGTCTTCATCTTCATCTGAACACCAGGACCCTCGTCTTCATCTGAAGACGAGGACTCTCGTCTTCATCTTCACCTGAACACCAGGACTCTCGTCTTCATCTGAAGACCAGGACTCTCGTCTTCATCTTCATCTGAAGACCAAGATCCTCATCTTCATCTGAAGACCAGGATCTTCATCTGAAGACCAGGACTTTCATCTTCATCTGAACACCAGGACCCTCGTCTTCATCTGAAGACCAGGACTCTCGTCTTCATCTTCACCTGAACACCAGGACTCTCGTCTTCCTGTTCATCTTCATCTGAAGACCAAGATTTCATCTTCATCTGCAGACCAGGATCTTCATCTGAAGACCAGGACCTTCATCTTCACTTGAACACCAAGACTTTTGTCTTCATCTTCATCTGAAGACCAGGACTCTCGTCTTCATCTTCACTTGAACACCAGGACTCTCGTCTTCCTTTTCATCTTCATCTGAAGACCAAGATCCTCATCTTCATCTGAAGACCAGGATCTTCATCTGAAGACCAGGACCTTCATCTTCACTTGAACACCAAGACTCTTGTCTTCATCTTCATCTGAACACCAGGACCCTCGTCTTCATCTGAAGACCGGGACTCATCTTCATCTGAACACCAGGACTCTCGTCTTCCTGTTCATCCTCATCTGAAGACCAGGACTCTTGTCTTCATCTTCATCTGAACACCAGGACCCTCGTCTTCATGTTCATCTTCATCTGAAGACCAGGATCTTCATTTTCATCTGAAGACCAGGACTCTCATCTTCATCTTCATCCAAAGACCAGGACACTCGTCTTCATCTGAATACAAGGACCTTCATCTTCACTTGAACACCAAGACTCTTTTCTTCATCTTCATCTGAACACCAGGACCCTCGTCTTCATGTTCATCTTCATCTGAAGACTAGGACTCTCATCTTCATCTGAAGACCAGGACTCTTATCTTCATCTTCATCTGAAGACCAGGACTCTTATCTTCATCTGAAGACCAGGACCCTCTTCTTCATCTGAATACCAGGACCTTCATCTTCACTTGAACACCAAGACTCTTGTCTTCATCTGAACACCAGGACCCTCGTCTTCATCTGAAGTCCAGGACTCTCGTCTTCATCTTCACCTGAACACCAGGACTCTCGTCTTCCTGTTCATCTTCATCTGAAGACCAAGATCCTCATCTTCATCTGAAGACCAGGATCTTCATCTGAAGACCAGGACTCTCATCTTCATCTGAATACCAGGACCATCATCTTCACTTGAACACCAAGACTCTTGTCTTCGTCTTCATCTGAAAACCAGGACTCTCGTCTTCATCTGAAGACCAGTACTCTCTTCTTCATCTTCATCTGACCACCAGGACCCTCGTCTTCATCTTCATCTGAATACCAGGACCTTCATCTTCACTTGAACACCAAGACTCTTGTCTTCATCTTCCTCTTCTGAACACCAGGACTCTCGTCTTCATCTGAAGACCAGGACTCTCGTCTTCATCTTCACCTGAACACCAGAACTCTTGTCTTCCCTTTTCATCTTCATCTGAAGACCAGGACTCTCATCTTCATCTGAATACCAGGACCTTCATCTTCACCGGAACACCAAGACTCTTGTCTTCATGTTCATCTTCATCTGAAGACCAGGATCTTCATCTGAAGACCAGGACTCTTATCTTCATCTGAAGACCAGGACCCTCGTCTTCATTTGAATACCAGGACCTTCATCTTCACTTGAACACCAAGACTCTTGTCTTCATCTTCATCTGAACACCAGGACCCTCGTCTTCATCTGAAGACGAGGACTCTCGTCTTCATCTTCATCTTCACCTGAACACCAGGACTCTCGTCTTCCTTTTCATCTTCATCTGAAGACCAAGATCCTCATCTTCATCTGAAGACCAGGATCTTCATCTGAAGACCAGGACTTTCATCTTCATCTGAACACCAGGACCCTCGTCTTCATCTGAAGACCAGGACTCTCGTCTTCATCTTCACCTGAACACCAGGACTCTCGTCTTCCTGTTCATCTTCATCTGAAGACCAAGATCTTCATCTTCATCTGAAGACCAGGATCTTCATCTGAAGACCAGGACCTTCATCTTCACTTGAACACCAAGACTCTTGTCTTCATCTTCATCTGAAGACCAGGACTCTCGTCTTCATCTGAAGACCAGGACTCTTGTCTTCGTCTTCATCTGAAGACCAGGACTCTCGTCTTCATCTTCACTTGAACACCAGGACTCTCGTCTTCCTGTTCATCTTCATCTGAAGACCAAGATCCTCATCTTCATCTGAAGACCAGGATCTTCATCTGAAGACCAGGACCTTCATCTTCACTTGAATACCAAGACTCTTGTCTTCATCTTCATCAAAAGACCAGCACCCTCGTCTTCATCTGAATACAAGGACCTTCATCTTCACTTGAACACCAAGACTCTTGTCTTCATCTTCATCTGAACACCAGGACCCTCGTCTTCATCTGAAGACCGGGACTCATCTTCATCTGAACACCAGGACCTTCATCTTCACTTGAACACCAAGACTCTTGTCTTCATCTGAACACCAGGACCCTCGTCTTCATCTGAAGTCCAGGACTCTCGTCTTCATCTTCACCTGAACACCAGGACTCTCGTCTTCCTGTTCATCTTCATCTGAAGACCAAGATCCTCATCTTCATCTGAAGACCAGGATCTTCATCTGAAGACCAGGACTCTTATCTTCATCTGAATACCAGGACCATCATCTTCACTTGAACACCAAGACTCTTGTCTTCGTCTTCATCTGAAAACCAGGACTCTCGTCTTCATCTGAAGACCAGTACTCTCTTCTTCATCTTCATCTGACCACCAGGACCCTCGTCTTCATCTGAATACCAGGACCTTCATCTTCACTTGAACACCAAGACTCTTGTCTTCATCTTCCTCTTCTGAACACCAGGACTCTCGTCTTCATCTGAAGACCAGGACTCTCGTCTTCATCTTCACCTGAACACAAGAACTCTTGTCTTCCCTTTTCATCTTCATCTGAAGACCAGGACTCTCATCTTCATCTGAATACCAGGACCTTCATCTTCACTTGAACATCAAGACTCTTGTCTTCATCATCTGAACACCAGGACTCTCATCTTCATCTGAAGACCAGGACCCTCGTCTTCATCTGAATACCAGGACCTTCATCTTCACTTGAACACCAAGACTCTTGTCTTCATCTTCATCCTCATCTGAACACCAGGACCTTCATCTTCACTTGAACACCAAGACTCTTGTCTTCATCTTCATCTGAAGACCAGGACTCTCGTCTTCATGTGAAGACCAGGACTCTTGTCTTCGTCTTCATCTGAAGACCAGGACTCTCGTCTTCATCTTCACTTGAACACCAGGACTCTCGTCTTCCTTTTCATCTTCATCTGAAGACCAAGATCCTCATCTTCATCTGAAGACCAGGATCTTCATCTGAAGACCAGGACCTTCATCTTCACTTGAACACCAAGACTCTTGTCTTCATCTTCATCAAAAGACCAGCACCCTCGTCTTCATCTGAATACAAGGACCTTCATCTTCACTTGAACACCAAGACTCTTGTCTTCATCTTCATCTGAACACCAGGACCCTCGTCTTCATCTGAAGACCGGGACTCATCTTCATCTGAACACCAGGACTCTCGTCTTCCTGTTCATCCTCATCTGAAGACCAGGACTCTTGTCTTCATCTTCATCTGAACACCAGGACCCTCGTCTTCATGTTCATCTTCATCTGAAGACCAGGATCTTCATTTTCATCTGAAGACCAGGACTCTCATCTTCATCTTCATCCAAAGACCAGGACACTCTTCTTCATCTGAATACAAGGACCTTCATCTTCACTTGAACACCAAGACTCTTTTCTTCATCTTCATCTGAACACCAGGACCCTCGTCTTAATGTTCATCTTCATCTGAAGACCAGGACTCTCATCTTCATCTGAAGACCAGGACTCTTATCTTCATCTGAAGACCAGGACTCTTATCTTCATCTGAAGACCAGGACCCTCTTCTTCATCTGAATACCAGGACCTTCATCTTCACTTGAACACCAAGACTCTTGTCTTCATCTGAACACCAGGACCCTCGTCTTCATCTGAAGTCCAGGACTCTCGTCTTCATCTTCACCTGAACACCAGGACTCTCGTCTTCCTGTTCATCTTCATCTGAAGACCAAGATCCTCATCTTCATCTGAAGACCAGGATCTTCATCTGAAGACCAGGACTCTCATCTTCATCTGAATACCAGGACCATCATCTTCACTTGAACACCAAGACTCTTGTCTTCGTCTTCATCTGAAAACCAGGACTCTCGTCTTCATCTGAAGACCAGTACTCTCTTCTTCATCTTCATCTGACCACCAGGACCCTCGTCTTCATCTTCATCTGAATACCAGGACCTTCATCTTCACTTGAACACCAAGACTCTTGTCTTCATCTTCCTCTTCTGAACACCAGGACTCTCGTCTTCATCTGAAGACCAGGACTCTTGTCTTCATCTTCACCTGAACACCAGAACTCTTGTCTTCCTTTTTCATCTTCATCTGAAGACCAGGACTCTCATCTTCATCTGAATACCAGGACCTTCATCTTCACTTGAACACCAAGACTCTTGTCTTCATCATCTGAACACCAGGACTCTCATCTTCATCTGAAGACCAGGACCCTCGTCTTCATCTGAATACCAGGACCTTCATCTTCACTTGAACACCAAGACTCTTGTCTTCATCTTCATCCTCATCTGAACACCAGGACTCTCGTCTTCATCTGAAGACCAGGACTCTCGTCTTCATCTTCATCTGAACACCAGGACCCTCGTCTTCATGTTCATCTTCATCTGAAGACCAGGATCTTCATCTTCATCTGAAGACCAGGACTCTCATCTTCATCTGAAGACCAGGACTCTCATCTTCATCCTAAGACCAGGACCTTCATCTTCATCTGAATACCAGGAACTTCATCTTCACTTGAACACCAAGACTCTTGTCTTCATCTTCATCTGAACACCAGGACCCTCGTCTTCATCTGAAGACCGGGACTCATCTTCATCTGAACACCAGGACTCTCGTCTTCCTGTTCATCCTCATCTGAAGACCAGGACTCTTGTCTTCATCTTGATCTGAACACCAGGACCCTCGTCTTCATGTTCATCTTCATCTGAAGACCAAGATCTTCATTTTCATCTGAAGACCAGGACTCTCATCTTCATCTTCATCCAAAGACCAGGACACTCGTCTTCATCTGAATACAAGGACCTTCATCTTCACTTGAACACCAAGACTCTTTTCTTCATCTTCATCTTCATCTGAACACCAGGACCCTCGTCTTCATGTTCATCTTCATCTGAAGACCAGGACTCTCATCTTCATCTGAACACCAGGAGCCTCATCTTCATCTTCATCTGAATACCAGGACCTTCATCTTCACTTGAACACCAAGACTCTTGTCTTCATCTTCATCTGAACACCAGGACCCTCGTCTTCATCTGAAGACGAGGACTCTCGTCTTCATCTTCACCTGAACACCAGGACTCTCGTCTTCATCTGAAGACCAGGACTCTCGTCTTCATCTTCATCTGAAGACCAAGATCCTCATCTTCATCTGAAGACCAGGATCTTCATCTGAAGACCAGGACTTTCATCTTCATCTGAACACCAGGACCCTCGTCTTCATCTGAAGACCAGGACTCTCGTCTTCATCTTCACCTGAACACCAGGACTCTCGTCTTCCTGTTCATCTTCATCTGAAGACCAAGATTTCATCTTCATCTGCAGACCAGGATCTTCATCTGAAGACCAGGACCTTCATCTTCACTTGAACACCAAGACTTTTGTCTTCATCTTCATCTGAAGACCAGGACTCTCGTCTTCATCTTCACTTGAACACCAGGACTCTCGTCTTCCTTTTCATCTTCATCTGAAGACCAAGATCCTCATCTTCATCTGAAGACCAGGATCTTCATCTGAAGACCAGGACCTTCATCTTCACTTGAACACCAAGACTCTTGTCTTCATCTTCATCTGAACACCAGGACCCTCGTCTTCATCTGAAGACCGGGACTCATCTTCATCTGAACACCAGGACTCTCGTCTTCCTGTTCATCCTCATCTGAAGACCAGGACTCTTGTCTTCATCTTCATCTGAACACCAGGACCCTCGTCTTCATGTTCATCTTCATCTGAAGACCAAGATCCTCATCTTCATCTGAAGACCAGGATCTTCATCTGAAGACCAGGACTCTCATCTTCATCTGAATACCAGGACCATCATCTTCACTTGAACACCAAGACTCTTGTCTTCGTCTTCATCTGAAAACCAGGACTCTCGTCTTCATCTGAAGACCAGTACTCTCTTCTTCATCTTCATCTGACCACCAGGACCCTCGTCTTCATCTGAATACCAGGACCTTCATCTTCACTTGAACACCAAGACTCTTGTCTTCATCTTCCTCTTCTGAACACCAGGACTCTCGTCTTCATCTGAAGACCAGGACTCTCGTCTTCATCTTCACCTGAACACAAGAACTCTTGTCTTCCCTTTTCATCTTCATCTGAAGACCAGGACTCTCATCTTCATCTGAATACCAGGACCTTCATCTTCACTTGAACATCAAGACTCTTGTCTTCATCATCTGAACACCAGGACTCTCATCTTCATCTGAAGACCAGGACCCTCGTCTTCATCTGAATACCAGGACCTTCATCTTCACTTGAACACCAAGACTCTTGTCTTCATCTTCATCCTCATCTGAACACCAGGACCTTCATCTTCACTTGAACACCAAGACTCTTGTCTTCATCTTCATCTGAAGACCAGGACTCTCGTCTTCATGTGAAGACCAGGACTCTTGTCTTCGTCTTCATCTGAAGACCAGGACTCTCGTCTTCATCTTCACTTGAACACCAGGACTCTCGTCTTCCTTTTCATCTTCATCTGAAGACCAAGATCCTCATCTTCATCTGAAGACCAGGATCTTCATCTGAAGACCAGGACCTTCATCTTCACTTGAACACCAAGACTCTTGTCTTCATCTTCATCAAAAGACCAGCACCCTCGTCTTCATCTGAATACAAGGACCTTCATCTTCACTTGAACACCAAGACTCTTGTCTTCATCTTCATCTGAACACCAGGACCCTCGTCTTCATCTGAAGACCGGGACTCATCTTCATCTGAACACCAGGACTCTCGTCTTCCTGTTCATCCTCATCTGAAGACCAGGACTCTTGTCTTCATCTTCATCTGAACACCAGGACCCTCGTCTTCATGTTCATCTTCATCTGAAGACCAGGATCTTCATTTTCATCTGAAGACCAGGACTCTCATCTTCATCTTCATCCAAAGACCAGGACACTCTTCTTCATCTGAATACAAGGACCTTCATCTTCACTTGAACACCAAGACTCTTTTCTTCATCTTCATCTGAACACCAGGACCCTCGTCTTCATGTTCATCTTCATCTGAAGACCAGGACTCTCATCTTCATCTGAAGACCAGGACTCTTATCTTCATCTGAAGACCAGGACTCTTATCTTCATCTGAAGACCAGGACCCTCTTCTTCATCTGAATACCAGGACCTTCATCTTCACTTGAACACCAAGACTCTTGTCTTCATCTGAACACCAGGACCCTCGTCTTCATCTGAAGTCCAGGACTCTCGTCTTCATCTTCACCTGAACACCAGGACTCTCGTCTTCCTGTTCATCTTCATCTGAAGACCAAGATCCTCATCTTCATCTGAAGACCAGGATCTTCATCTGAAGACCAGGACTCTCATCTTCATCTGAATACCAGGACCATCATCTTCACTTGAACACCAAGACTCTTGTCTTCATCTTCATCTGAAAACCAGGACTCTCGTCTTCATCTGAAAACCAGTACTCTCTTCTTCATCTTCATCTGACCACCAGGACCCTCGTCTTCATCTTCATCTGAATACCAGGACCTTCATCTTCACTTGAACACCAAGACTCTTGTCTTCATCTTCCTCTTCTGAACACCAGGACTCTCGTCTTCATCTGAAGACCAGGACTCTTGTCTTCATCTTCACCTGAACACCAGAACTCTTGTCTTCCTTTTTCATCTTCATCTGAAGACCAGGACTCTCATCTTCATCTGAATACCAGGACCTTCATCTTCACTTGAACACCAAGACTCTTGTCTTCATCATCTGAACACCAGGACTCTCATCTTCATCTGAAGACCAGGACCCTCGTCTTCATCTGAATACCAGGACCTTCATCTTCACTTGAACACCAAGACTCTTGTCTTCATCTTCATCCTCATCTGAACACCAGGACTCTCGTCTTCATCTGAAGACCAGGACTCTCGTCTTCATCTTCATCTGAACACCAGGACCCTCGTCTTCATGTTCATCTTCATCTGAAGACCAGGATCTTCATCTTCATCTGAAGACCAGGACTCTCATCTTCATCTGAAGACCAGGACTCTCATCTTCATCCTAAGACCAGGACCTTCATCTTCATCTGAATACCAGGAACTTCATCTTCACTTGAACACCAAGACTCTTGTCTTCATCTTCATCTGAACACCAGGACCCTCGTCTTCATCTGAAGACCGGGACTCATCTTCATCTGAACACCAGGACTCTCGTCTTCCTGTTCATCCTCATCTGAAGACCAGGACTCTTGTCTTCATCTTGATCTGAACACCAGGACCCTCGTCTTCATGTTCATCTTCATCTGAAGACCAAGATCTTCATTTTCATCTGAAGACCAGGACTCTCATCTTCATCTTCATCCAAAGACCAGGACACTCGTCTTCATCTGAATACAAGGACCTTCATCTTCACTTGAACACCAAGACTCTTTTCTTCATCTTCATCTTCATCTGAACACCAGGACCCTCGTCTTCATGTTCATCTTCATCTGAAGACCAGGACTCTCATCTTCATCTGAACACCAGGAGCCTCATCTTCATCTTCATCTGAATACCAGGACCTTCATCTTCACTTGAACACCAAGACTCTTGTCTTCATCTTCATCTGAACACCAGGACCCTCGTCTTCATCTGAAGACGAGGACTCTCGTCTTCATCTTCACCTGAACACCAGGACTCTCGTCTTCATCTGAAGACCAGGACTCTCGTCTTCATCTTCATCTGAAGACCAAGATCCTCATCTTCATCTGAAGACCAGGATCTTCATCTGAAGACCAGGACTTTCATCTTCATCTGAACACCAGGACCCTCGTCTTCATCTGAAGACCAGGACTCTCGTCTTCATCTTCACCTGAACACCAGGACTCTCGTCTTCCTGTTCATCTTCATCTGAAGACCAAGATTTCATCTTCATCTGCAGACCAGGATCTTCATCTGAAGACCAGGACCTTCATCTTCACTTGAACACCAAGACTTTTGTCTTCATCTTCATCTGAAGACCAGGACTCTCGTCTTCATCTTCACTTGAACACCAGGACTCTCGTCTTCCTTTTCATCTTCATCTGAAGACCAAGATCCTCATCTTCATCTGAAGACCAGGATCTTCATCTGAAGACCAGGACCTTCATCTTCACTTGAACACCAAGACTCTTGTCTTCATCTTCATCTGAACACCAGGACCCTCGTCTTCATCTGAAGACCGGGACTCATCTTCATCTGAACACCAGGACTCTCGTCTTCCTGTTCATCCTCATCTGAAGACCAGGACTCTTGTCTTCATCTTCATCTGAACACCAGGACCCTCGTCTTCATGTTCATCTTCATCTGAAGACCAAGATCCTCATCTTCATCTGAAGACCAGGATCTTCATCTGAAGACCAGGACTCTCATCTTCATCTGAATACCAGGACCATCATCTTCACTTGAACACCAAGACTCTTGTCTTCGTCTTCATCTGAAAACCAGGACTCTCGTCTTCATCTGAAGACCAGTACTCTCTTCTTCATCTTCATCTGACCACCAGGACCCTCGTCTTCATCTGAATACCAGGACCTTCATCTTCACTTGAACACCAAGACTCTTGTCTTCATCTTCCTCTTCTGAACACCAGGACTCTCGTCTTCATCTGAAGACCAGGACTCTCGTCTTCATCTTCACCTGAACACAAGAACTCTTGTCTTCCCTTTTCATCTTCATCTGAAGACCAGGACTCTCATCTTCATCTGAATACCAGGACCTTCATCTTCACTTGAACATCAAGACTCTTGTCTTCATCATCTGAACACCAGGACTCTCATCTTCATCTGAAGACCAGGACCCTCGTCTTCATCTGAATACCAGGACCTTCATCTTCACTTGAACACCAAGACTCTTGTCTTCATCTTCATCCTCATCTGAACACCAGGACCTTCATCTTCACTTGAACACCAAGACTCTTGTCTTCATCTTCATCTGAAGACCAGGACTCTCGTCTTCATGTGAAGACCAGGACTCTTGTCTTCGTCTTCATCTGAAGACCAGGACTCTCGTCTTCATCTTCACTTGAACACCAGGACTCTCGTCTTCCTTTTCATCTTCATCTGAAGACCAAGATCCTCATCTTCATCTGAAGACCAGGATCTTCATCTGAAGACCAGGACCTTCATCTTCACTTGAACACCAAGACTCTTGTCTTCATCTTCATCAAAAGACCAGCACCCTCGTCTTCATCTGAATACAAGGACCTTCATCTTCACTTGAACACCAAGACTCTTGTCTTCATCTTCATCTGAACACCAGGACCCTCGTCTTCATCTGAAGACCGGGACTCATCTTCATCTGAACACCAGGACTCTCGTCTTCCTGTTCATCCTCATCTGAAGACCAGGACTCTTGTCTTCATCTTCATCTGAACACCAGGACCCTCGTCTTCATGTTCATCTTCATCTGAAGACCAGGATCTTCATTTTCATCTGAAGACCAGGACTCTCATCTTCATCTTCATCCAAAGACCAGGACACTCTTCTTCATCTGAATACAAGGACCTTCATCTTCACTTGAACACCAAGACTCTTTTCTTCATCTTCATCTGAACACCAGGACCCTCGTCTTCATGTTCATCTTCATCTGAAGACCAGGACTCTCATCTTCATCTGAAGACCAGGACTCTTATCTTCATCTGAAGACCAGGACTCTTATCTTCATCTGAAGACCAGGACCCTCTTCTTCATCTGAATACCAGGACCTTCATCTTCACTTGAACACCAAGACTCTTGTCTTCATCTGAACACCAGGACCCTCGTCTTCATCTGAAGTCCAGGACTCTCGTCTTCATCTTCACCTGAACACCAGGACTCTCGTCTTCCTGTTCATCTTCATCTGAAGACCAAGATCCTCATCTTCATCTGAAGACCAGGATCTTCATCTGAAGACCAGGACTCTCATCTTCATCTGAATACCAGGACCTTCATCTTCACTTGAACACCAAGACTCTTGTCTTCATCTTCATCTGAACACCAGGACTCTCGTCTTCATCTGAAGACCAGGACTCTCTTCTTCATCTTCATCTGACCACCAGGACCCTCGTCTTCATCTTCATCTGAATACCAGGACCTTCATCTTCACTTGAACACCAAGACTCTTGTCTTCATCTTCCTCTTCTGAACACCAGGACTCTCGTCTTCATCTGAAGACCAGGACTCTTGTCTTCATCTTCACCTGAACACCAGAACTCTTGTCTTCCTTTTTCATCTTCATCTGAAGACCAGGACTCTCATCTTCATCTGAATACCAGGACCTTCATCTTCACTTGAACACCAAGACTCTTGTCTTCATCATCTGAACACCAGGACTCTCATCTTCATCTGAAGACCAGGACCCTCGTCTTCATCTGAATACCAGGACCTTCATCTTCACTTGAACACCAAGACTCTTGTCTTCATCTTCATCCTCATCTGAACACCAGGACTCTCGTCTTCATCTGAAGACCAGGACTCTCGTCTTCATCTTCATCTGAACACCAGGACCCTCGTCTTCATGTTCATCTTCATCTGAAGACCAGGATCTTCATCTTCATCTGAAGACCAGGACTCTCATCTTCATCTGAAGACCAGGACTCTCATCTTCATCCTAAGACCAGGACCTTCATCTTCATCTGAATACCAGGAACTTCATCTTCACTTGAACACCAAGACTCTTGTCTTCATCTTCATCTGAACACCAGGACCCTCGTCTTCATCTGAAGACCGGGACTCATCTTCATCTGAACACCAGGACTCTCGTCTTCCTGTTCATCCTCATCTGAAGACCAGGACTCTTGTCTTCATCTTGATCTGAACACCAGGACCCTCGTCTTCATGTTCATCTTCATCTGAAGACCAAGATCTTCATTTTCATCTGAAGACCAGGACTCTCATCTTCATCTTCATCCAAAGACCAGGACACTCGTCTTCATCTGAATACAAGGACCTTCATCTTCACTTGAACACCAAGACTCTTTTCTTCATCTTCATCTTCATCTGAACACCAGGACCCTCGTCTTCATGTTCATCTTCATCTGAAGACCAGGACTCTCATCTTCATCTGAACACCAGGAGCCTCATCTTCATCTTCATCTGAATACCAGGACCTTCATCTTCACTTGAACACCAAGACTCTTGTCTTCATCTTCATCTGAACACCAGGACCCTCGTCTTCATCTGAAGACGAGGACTCTCGTCTTCATCTTCACCTGAACACCAGGACTCTCGTCTTCATCTGAAGACCAGGACTCTCGTCTTCATCTTCATCTGAAGACCAAGATCCTCATCTTCATCTGAAGACCAGGATCTTCATCTGAAGACCAGGACTTTCATCTTCATCTGAACACCAGGACCCTCGTCTTCATCTGAAGACCAGGACTCTCGTCTTCATCTTCACCTGAACACCAGGACTCTCGTCTTCCTGTTCATCTTCATCTGAAGACCAAGATTTCATCTTCATCTGCAGACCAGGATCTTCATCTGAAGACCAGGACCTTCATCTTCACTTGAACACCAAGACTTTTGTCTTCATCTTCATCTGAAGACCAGGACTCTCGTCTTCATCTTCACTTGAACACCAGGACTCTCGTCTTCCTTTTCATCTTCATCTGAAGACCAAGATCCTCATCTTCATCTGAAGACCAGGATCTTCATCTGAAGACCAGGACCTTCATCTTCACTTGAACACCAAGACTCTTGTCTTCATCTTCATCTGAACACCAGGACCCTCGTCTTCATCTGAAGACCGGGACTCATCTTCATCTGAACACCAGGACTCTCGTCTTCCTGTTCATCCTCATCTGAAGACCAGGACTCTTGTCTTCATCTTCATCTGAACACCAGGACCCTCGTCTTCATGTTCATCTTCATCTGAAGACCAGGATCTTCATTTTCATCTGAAGACCAGGACTCTCATCTTCATCTTCATCCAAAGACCAGGACACTCGTCTTCATCTGAATACAAGGACCTTCATCTTCACTTGAACACCAAGACTCTTTTCTTCATCTTCATCTGAACACCAGGACCCTCGTCTTCATGTTCATCTTCATCTGAAGACTAGGACTCTCATCTTCATCTGAAGACCAGGACTCTTATCTTCATCTTCATCTGAAGACCAGGACTCTTATCTTCATCTGAAGACCAGGACCCTCTTCTTCATCTGAATACCAGGACCTTCATCTTCACTTGAACACCAAGACTCTTGTCTTCATCTGAACACCAGGACCCTCGTCTTCATCTGAAGTCCAGGACTCTCGTCTTCATCTTCACCTGAACACCAGGACTCTCGTCTTCCTGTTCATCTTCATCTGAAGACCAAGATCCTCATCTTCATCTGAAGACCAGGATCTTCATCTGAAGACCAGGACTCTCATCTTCATCTGAATACCAGGACCATCATCTTCACTTGAACACCAAGACTCTTGTCTTCGTCTTCATCTGAAAACCAGGACTCTCGTCTTCATCTGAAGACCAGTACTCTCTTCTTCATCTTCATCTGACCACCAGGACCCTCGTCTTCATCTTCATCTGAATACCAGGACCTTCATCTTCACTTGAACACCAAGACTCTTGTCTTCATCTTCCTCTTCTGAACACCAGGACTCTCGTCTTCATCTGAAGACCAGGACTCTCGTCTTCATCTGAAGACCAGGACTCTCGTCTTCATCTTCACCTGAACACCAGAACTCTTGTCTTCCCTTTTCATCTTCATCTGAAGACCAGGACTCTCATCTTCATCTGAATACCAGGACCTTCATCTTCACCGGAACACCAAGACTCTTGTCTTCATGTTCATCTTCATCTGAAGACCAGGATCTTCATCTGAAGACCAGGACTCTTATCTTCATCTGAAGACCAGGACCCTCGTCTTCATTTGAATACCAGGACCTTCATCTTCACTTGAACACCAAGACTCTTGTCTTCATCTTCATCTGAACACCAGGACCCTCGTCTTCATCTGAAGACGAGGACTCTCGTCTTCATCTTCATCTTCACCTGAACACCAGGACTCTCGTCTTCCTTTTCATCTTCATCTGAAGACCAAGATCCTCATCTTCATCTGAAGACCAGGATCTTCATCTGAAGACCAGGACTTTCATCTTCATCTGAACACCAGGACCCTCGTCTTCATCTGAAGACCAGGACTCTCGTCTTCATCTTCACCTGAACACCAGGACTCTCGTCTTCATCTGAAGACGAGGACTCTCGTCTTCATCTTCATCTTCACCTGAACACCAGGACTCTCGTCTTCCTTTTCATCTTCATCTGAAGACCAAGATCTTCATCTTCATCTGAAGACCAGGATCTTCATCTGAAGACCAGGACCTTCATCTTCACTTGAACACCAAGACTCTTGTCTTCATCTTCATCTGAAGACCAGGACTCTCGTCTTCATCTGAAGACCAGGACTCTTGTCTTCGTCTTCATCTGAAGACCAGGACTCTCGTCTTCATCTTCACTTGAACACCAGGACTCTCGTCTTCCTGTTCATCTTCATCTGAAGACCAAGATCCTCATCTTCATCTGAAGACCAGGATCTTCATCTGAAGACCAGGACCTTCATCTTCACTTGAATACCAAGACTCTTGTCTTCATCTTCATCAAAAGACCAGCACCCTCGTCTTCATCTGAATACAAGGACCTTCATCTTCACTTGAACACCAAGACTCTTGTCTTCATCTTCATCTGAACACCAGGACCCTCGTCTTCATCTGAAGACCGGGACTCATCTTCATCTGAACACCAGGACCTTCATCTTCACTTGAACACCAAGACTCTTGTCTTCATCTGAACACCAGGACCCTCGTCTTCATCTGAAGTCCAGGACTCTCGTCTTCATCTTCACCTGAACACCAGGACTCTCGTCTTCCTGTTCATCTTCATCTGAAGACCAAGATCCTCATCTTCATCTGAAGACCAGGATCTTCATCTGAAGACCAGGACTCTCATCTTCATCTGAATACCAGGACCATCATCTTCACTTGAACACCAAGACTCTTGTCTTCGTCTTCATCTGAAAACCAGGACTCTCGTCTTCATCTGAAGACCAGTACTCTCTTCTTCATCTTCATCTGACCACCAGGACCCTCGTCTTCATCTGAATACCAGGACCTTCATCTTCACTTGAACACCAAGACTCTTGTCTTCATCTTCCTCTTCTGAACACCAGGACTCTCGTCTTCATCTGAAGACCAGGACTCTCGTCTTCATCTTCACCTGAACACCAGAACTCTTGTCTTCCCTTTTCATCTTCATCTGAAGACCAGGACTCTCATCTTCATCTGAATACCAGGACCTTCATCTTCACTTGAACATCAAGACTCTTGTCTTCATCATCTGAACACCAGGACTCTCATCTTCATCTGAAGACCAGGACCCTCGTCTTCATCTGAATACCAGGACCTTCATCTTCACTTGAACACCAAGACTCTTGTCTTCATCTTCATCTGAAGATCAGGACTCTCATCTTCATCTGAAGACCAGGACTCTTGTCTTCGTCTTCATCTGAAGACCAGGACTCTCGTCTTCATCTTCACTTGAACACCAGGACTCTCGTCTTCCTTTTCATCTTCATCTGAAGACCAAGATCCTCATCTTCATCTGAAGACCAGGATCTTCATCTGAAGACCAGGACCTTCATCTTCACTTGAACACCAAGACTCTTGTCTTCATCTTCATCAAAAGACCAGCACCCTCGTCTTCATCTGAATACAAGGACCTTCATCTTCACTTGAACACCAAGACTCTTGTCTTCATCTTCATCTGAACACCAGGACCCTCGTCTTCATCTGAAGACCGGGACTCATCTTCATCTGAACACCAGGACTCTCGTCTTCCTGTTCATCCTCATCTGAAGACCAGGACTCTTGTCTTCGTCTTCATCTGAACACCAGGACCCTCGTCTTCATGTTCATCTTCATCTGAAGACCAGGATCTTCATTTTCATCTGAAGACCAGGACTCTCATCTTCATCTTCATCCAAAGACCAGGACACTCTTCTTCATCTGAATACAAGGACCTTCATCTTCACTTGAACACCAAGACTCTTTTCTTCATCTTCATCTGAACACCAGGACCCTCGTCTTCATGTTCATCTTCATCTGAAGACCAGGACTCTCATCTTCATCTGAAGACCAGGACTCTTATCTTCATCTGAAGACCAGGACTCTTATCTTCATCTGAAGACCAGGACCCTCTTCTTCATCTGAATACCAGGACCTTCATCTTCACTTGAACACCAAGACTCTTGTCTTCATCTGAACACCAGGACCCTCGTCTTCATCTGAAGTCCAGGACTCTCGTCTTCATCTTCACCTGAACACCAGGACTCTCGTCTTCCTGTTCATCTTCATCTGAAGACCAAGATCCTCATCTTCATCTGAAGACCAGGATCTTCATCTGAAGACCAGGACTCTCATCTTCATCTGAATACCAGGACCATCATCTTCACTTGAACACCAAGACTCTTGTCTTCGTCTTCATCTGAAAACCAGGACTCTCGTCTTCATCTGAAGACCAGTACTCTCTTCTTCATCTTCATCTGACCACCAGGACCCTCGTCTTCATCTGAATACCAGGACCTTCATCTTCACTTGAACACCAAGACTCTTGTCTTCATCTTCCTCTTCTGAACACCAGGACTCTCGTCTTCATCTGAAGACCAGGACTCTTGTCTTCATCTTCACCTGAACACCAGAACTCTTGTCTTCCTTTTTCATCTTCATCTGAAGACCAGGACTCTCATCTTCATCTGAATACCAGGACCTTCATCTTCACTTGAACACCAAGACTCTTGTCTTCATCATCTGAACACCAGGACTCTCATCTTCATCTGAAGACCAGGACCCTCGTCTTCATCTGAATACCAGGACCTTCATCTTCACTTGAACACCAAGACTCTTGTCTTCATCTTCATCCTCATCTGAACACCAGGACTCTCGTCTTCATCTGAAGACCAGGACTCTCGTCTTCATCTTCATCTGAACACCAGGACCCTCGTCTTCATGTTCATCTTCATCTGAAGACCAGGATCTTCATCTTCATCTGAAGACCAGGACTCTCATCTTCATCTGAAGACCAGGACTCTCATCTTCATCCTAAGACCAGGACCTTCATCTTCATCTGAATACTAGGAACTTCATCTTCACTTGAACACCAAGACTCTTGTCTTCATCTTCATCTGAACACCAGGACCCTCGTCTTCATCTGAAGACCGGGACTCATCTTCATCTGAACACCAGGACTCTCGTCTTCCTGTTCATCCTCATTTGAAGACCAGGACTCTTGTCTTCATCTTGATCTGAACACCAGGACCCTCGTCTTCATGTTCATCTTCATCTGAAGACCAGGATCTTCATTTTCATCTGAAGACCAGGACTCTCATCTTCATCCAAAGACCAGGACACTCGTCTTCATCTGAATACAAGGACCTTCATCTTCACTTGAACACCAAGACTCTTTTCTTCATCTTCATCTGAACACCAGGACCCTCGTCTTCATGTTCATCTTCATCTGAAGACCAGGACTCTCATCTTCATCTGAAGACCAGGACTCTTATCTTCATCTTCATCTGAAGACCAGGACTCTTATCTTCATCTGAAGACCTGGACCCTCTTCTTCATCTGAATACCAGGACCTTCATCTTCACTTGAACACCAAGACTCTTGTCTTCATCTGAACATCAGGACCCTCGTCTTCATCTGAAGTCCAGGACTCTCGTCTTCATCTTCACCTGAACACCAGGACTCTCGTCTTCCTGTTCATCTTCATCTGAAGACCAAGATCCTCATCTTCATCTGAAGACCAGGATCTTCATCTGAAGACCAGGACTCTCATCTTCATCTGAATACCAGGACCATCATCTTCACTTGAACACCAAGACTCTTGTCTTCGTCTTCATCTGAATACCAGGACTCTCGTCTTCATCTGAAGACCAGTACTCTCTTCTTCATCTTCATCTGACCACCAGGACCCTCGTCTTCATCTTCATCTGAATACCAGGACCTTCATCTTCACTTGAACACCAAGACTCTTGTCTTCATCTTCCTCTTCTGAACACCAGGACTCTCGTCTTCATCTGAAGACCAGGACTCTTGTCTTCATCTTCACCTGAACACCAGAACTCTTGTCTTCCTTTTTCATCTTCATCTGAAGACCAGGACTCTCATCTTCATCTGAATACCAGGACCTTCATCTTCACTTGAACACCAAGACTCTTGTCTTCATCATCTGAACACCAGGACTCTCATCTTCATCTGAAGACCAGGACCCTCGTCTTCATCTGAATACCAGGACCTTCATCTTCACTTGAACACCAAGACTCTTGTCTTCATCTTCATCCTCATCTGAACACCAGGACTCTCGTCTTCATCTGAAGACCAGGACTCTCGTCTTCATCTTCATCTGAACACCAGGACCCTCGTCTTCATGTTCATCTTCATCTGAAGACCAGGATCTTCATCTTCATCTGAAGACCAGGACTCTCATCTTCATCTGAAGACCAGGACTCTCATCTTCATCCTAAGACCAGGACCTTCATCTTCATCTGAATACCAGGAACTTCATCTTCACTTGAACACCAAGACTCTTGTCTTCATCTTCATCTGAACACCAGGACCCTCGTCTTCATCTGAAGACCGGGACTCATCTTCATCTGAACACCAGGACTCTCGTCTTCCTGTTCATCCTCATCTGAAGACCAGGACTCTTGTCTTCATCTTGATCTGAACACCAGGACCCTCGTCTTCATGTTCATCTTCATCTGAAGACCAAGATCTTCATTTTCATCTGAAGACCAGGACTCTCATCTTCATCTTCATCCAAAGACCAGGACACTCGTCTTCATCTGAATACAAGGACCTTCATCTTCACTTGAACACCAAGACTCTTTTCTTCATCTTCATCTTCATCTGAACACCAGGACCCTCGTCTTCATGTTCATCTTCATCTGAAGACCAGGACTCTCATCTTCATCTGAACACCAGGAGCCTCATCTTCATCTTCATCTGAATACCAGGACCTTCATCTTCACTTGAACACCAAGACTCTTGTCTTCATCTTCATCTGAACACCAGGACCCTCGTCTTCATCTGAAGACGAGGACTCTCGTCTTCATCTTCACCTGAACACCAGGACTCTTGTCTTCCTTTTTCATCTTCATCTGAAGACCAGGACTCTCATCTTCATCTGAATACCAGGACCTTCATCTTCACTTGAACACCAAGACTCTTGTCTTCATCATCTGAACACCAGGACTCTCATCTTCATCTGAAGACCAGGACCCTCGTCTTCATCTGAATACCAGGACCTTCATCTTCACTTGAACACCAAGACTCTTGTCTTCATCTTCATCCTCATCTGAACACCAGGACTCTCGTCTTCATCTGAAGACCAGGACTCTCGTCTTCATCTTCATCTGAACACCAGGACCCTCGTCTTCATGTTCATCTTCATCTGAAGACCAGGATCTTCATCTTCATCTGAAGACCAGGACTCTCATCTTCATCTGAAGACCAGGACTCTCATCTTCATCCTAAGACCAGGACCTTCATCTTCATCTGAATACCAGGAACTTCATCTTCACTTGAACACCAAGACTCTTGTCTTCATCTTCATCTGAACACCAGGACCCTCGTCTTCATCTGAAGACCGGGACTCATCTTCATCTGAACACCAGGACTCTCGTCTTCCTGTTCATCCTCATTTGAAGACCAGGACTCTTGTCTTCATCTTGATCTGAACACCAGGACCCTCGTCTTCATGTTCATCTTCATCTGAAGACCAGGATCTTCATTTTCATCTGAAGACCAGGACTCTCATCTTCATCCAAAGACCAGGACACTCGTCTTCATCTGAATACAAGGACCTTCATCTTCACTTGAACACCAAGACTCTTTTCTTCATCTTCATCTGAACACCAGGACCCTCGTCTTCATGTTCATCTTCATCTGAAGACCAGGACTCTCATCTTCATCTGAAGACCAGGACTCTTATCTTCATCTTCATCTGAAGACCAGGACTCTTATCTTCATCTGAAGACCTGGACCCTCTTCTTCATCTGAATACCAGGACCTTCATCTTCACTTGAACACCAAGACTCTTGTCTTCATCTGAACATCAGGACCCTCGTCTTCATCTGAAGTCCAGGACTCTCGTCTTCATCTTCACCTGAACACCAGGACTCTCGTCTTCCTGTTCATCTTCATCTGAAGACCAAGATCCTCATCTTCATCTGAAGACCAGGATCTTCATCTGAAGACCAGGACTCTCATCTTCATCTGAATACCAGGACCATCATCTTCACTTGAACACCAAGACTCTTGTCTTCGTCTTCATCTGAATACCAGGACTCTCGTCTTCATCTGAAGACCAGTACTCTCTTCTTCATCTTCATCTGACCACCAGGACCCTCGTCTTCATCTTCATCTGAATACCAGGACCTTCATCTTCACTTGAACACCAAGACTCTTGTCTTCATCTTCCTCTTCTGAACACCAGGACTCTCGTCTTCATCTGAAGACCAGGACTCTTGTCTTCATCTTCACCTGAACACCAGAACTCTTGTCTTCCTTTTTCATCTTCATCTGAAGACCAGGACTCTCATCTTCATCTGAATACCAGGACCTTCATCTTCACTTGAACACCAAGACTCTTGTCTTCATCATCTGAACACCAGGACTCTCATCTTCATCTGAAGACCAGGACCCTCGTCTTCATCTGAATACCAGGACCTTCATCTTCACTTGAACACCAAGACTCTTGTCTTCATCTTCATCCTCATCTGAACACCAGGACTCTCGTCTTCATCTGAAGACCAGGACTCTCGTCTTCATCTTCATCTGAACACCAGGACCCTCGTCTTCATGTTCATCTTCATCTGAAGACCAGGATCTTCATCTTCATCTGAAGACCAGGACTCTCATCTTCATCTGAAGACCAGGACTCTCATCTTCATCCTAAGACCAGGACCTTCATCTTCATCTGAATACCAGGAACTTCATCTTCACTTGAACACCAAGACTCTTGTCTTCATCTTCATCTGAACACCAGGACCCTCGTCTTCATCTGAAGACCGGGACTCATCTTCATCTGAACACCAGGACTCTCGTCTTCCTGTTCATCCTCATCTGAAGACCAGGACTCTTGTCTTCATCTTGATCTGAACACCAGGACCCTCGTCTTCATGTTCATCTTCATCTGAAGACCAAGATCTTCATTTTCATCTGAAGACCAGGACTCTCATCTTCATCTTCATCCAAAGACCAGGACACTCGTCTTCATCTGAATACAAGGACCTTCATCTTCACTTGAACACCAAGACTCTTTTCTTCATCTTCATCTTCATCTGAACACCAGGACCCTCGTCTTCATGTTCATCTTCATCTGAAGACCAGGACTCTCATCTTCATCTGAACACCAGGAGCCTCATCTTCATCTTCATCTGAATACCAGGACCTTCATCTTCACTTGAACACCAAGACTCTTGTCTTCATCTTCATCTGAACACCAGGACCCTCGTCTTCATCTGAAGACGAGGACTCTCGTCTTCATCTTCACCTGAACACCAGGACTCTTGTCTTCCTTTTTCATCTTCATCTGAAGACCAGGACTCTCATCTTCATCTGAATACCAGGACCTTCATCTTCACTTGAACACCAAGACTCTTGTCTTCATCATCTGAACACCAGGACTCTCATCTTCATCTGAAGACCAGGACCCTCGTCTTCATCTGAATACCAGGACCTTCATCTTCACTTGAACACCAAGACTCTTGTCTTCATCTTCATCCTCATCTGAACACCAGGACTCTCGTCTTCATCTGAAGACCAGGACTCTCGTCTTCATCTTCATCTGAACACCAGGACCCTCGTCTTCATGTTCATCTTCATCTGAAGACCAGGATCTTCATCTTCATCTGAAGACCAGGACTCTCATCTTCATCTGAAGACCAGGACTCTCATCTTCATCCTAAGACCAGGACCTTCATCTTCATCTGAATACCAGGAACTTCATCTTCACTTGAACACCAAGACTCTTGTCTTCATCTTCATCTGAACACCAGGACCCTCGTCTTCATCTGAAGACCGGGACTCATCTTCATCTGAACACCAGGACTCTCGTCTTCCTGTTCATCCTCATCTGAAGACCAGGACTCTTGTCTTCATCTTGATCTGAACACCAGGACCCTCGTCTTCATGTTCATCTTCATCTGAAGACCAAGATCTTCATTTTCATCTGAAGACCAGGACTCTCATCTTCATCTTCATCCAAAGACCAGGACACTCGTCTTCATCTGAATACAAGGACCTTCATCTTCACTTGAACACCAAGACTCTTTTCTTCATCTTCATCTTCATCTGAACACCAGGACCCTCGTCTTCATGTTCATCTTCATCTGAAGACCAGGACTCTCATCTTCATCTGAACACCAGGAGCCTCATCTTCATCTTCATCTGAATACCAGGACCTTCATCTTCACTTGAACACCAAGACTCTTGTCTTCATCTTCATCTGAACACCAGGACCCTCGTCTTCATCTGAAGACGAGGACTCTCGTCTTCATCTTCACCTGAACACCAGGACTCTCGTCTTCATCTGAAGACCAGGACTCTCGTCTTCATCTTCATCTGAAGACCAAGATCCTCATCTTCATCTGAAGACCAGGATCTTCATCTGAAGACCAGGACTTTCATCTTCATCTGAACACCAGGACCCTCGTCTTCATCTGAAGACCAGGACTCTCGTCTTCATCTTCACCTGAACACCAGGACTCTCGTCTTCCTGTTCATCTTCATCTGAAGACCAAGATTTCATCTTCATCTGCAGACCAGGATCTTCATCTGAAGACCAGGACCTTCATCTTCACTTGAACACCAAGACTTTTGTCTTCATCTTCATCTGAAGACCAGGACTCTCGTCTTCATCTTCACTTGAACACCAGGACTCTCGTCTTCCTTTTCATCTTCATCTGAAGACCAAGATCCTCATCTTCATCTGAAGACCAGGATCTTCATCTGAAGACCAGGACCTTCATCTTCACTTGAACACCAAGACTCTTGTCTTCATCTTCATCTGAACACCAGGACCCTCGTCTTCATCTGAAGACCGGGACTCATCTTCATCTGAACACCAGGACTCTCGTCTTCCTGTTCATCCTCATCTGAAGACCAGGACTCTTGTCTTCATCTTCATCTGAACACCAGGACCCTCGTCTTCATGTTCATCTTCATCTGAAGACCACGATCTTCATTTTCATCTGAAGACCAGGACTCTCATCTTCATCTTCATCCAAAGACCAGGACACTCGTCTTCATCTGAATACAAGGACCTTCATCTTCACTTGAACACCAAGACTCTTTTCTTCATCTTCATCTGAACACCAGGACCCTCGTCTTCATGTTCATCTTCATCTGAAGACTAGGACTCTCATCTTCATCTGAAGACCAGGACTCTTATCTTCATCTTCATCTGAAGACCAGGACTCTTATCTTCATCTGAAGACCAGGACCCTCTTCTTCATCTGAATACCAGGACCTTCATCTTCACTTGAACACCAAGACTCTTGTCTTCATCTGAACACCAGGACCCTCGTCTTCATCTGAAGTCCAGGACTCTCGTCTTCATCTTCACCTGAACACCAGGACTCTCGTCTTCCTGTTCATCTTCATCTGAAGACCAAGATCCTCATCTTCATCTGAAGACCAGGATCTTCATCTGAAGACCAGGACTCTCATCTTCATCTGAATACCAGGACCATCATCTTCACTTGAACACCAAGACTCTTGTCTTCGTCTTCATCTGAAAACCAGGACTCTCGTCTTCATCTGAAGACCAGTACTCTCTTCTTCATCTTCATCTGACCACCAGGACCCTCGTCTTCATCTTCATCTGAATACCAGGACCTTCATCTTCACTTGAACACCAAGACTCTTGTCTTCATCTTCCTCTTCTGAACACCAGGACTCTCGTCTTCATCTGAAGACCAGGACTCTCGTCTTCATCTTCACCTGAACACCAGAACTCTTGTCTTCCCTTTTCATCTTCATCTGAAGACCAGGACTCTCATCTTCATCTGAATACCAGGACCTTCATCTTCACCGGAACACCAAGACTCTTGTCTTCATGTTCATCCTCATCTGAACACCAGGACCTTCATCTTCACTTGAACACCAAGACTCTTGTCTTCATCTTCATCTGAAGATCAGGACTCTCATCTTCATCTGAAGACCAGGACTCTTGTCTTCGTCTTCATCTGAAGACCAGGACTCTCGTCTTCATCTTCACTTGAACACCAGGACTCTCGTCTTCCTTTTCATCTTCATCTGAAGACCAAGATCCTCATCTTCATCTGAAGACCAGGATCTTCATCTGAAGACCAGGACCTTCATCTTCACTTGAACACCAAGACTCTTGTCTTCATCTTGATCAAAAGACCAGCACCCTCGTCTTCATCTGAATACAAGGACCTTCATCTTCACTTGAACACCAAGACTCTTGTCTTCATCTTCATCTGAACACCAGGACCCTCGTCTTCATCTGAAGACCGGGACTCATCTTCATCTGAACACCAGGACTCTCGTCTTCCTGTTCATCCTCATCTGAAGACCAGGACTCTTGTCTTCATCTTCATCTGAACACCAGGACCCTCGTCTTCATGTTCATCTTCATCTGAAGACCAGGATCTTCATTTTCATCTGAAGACCAGGACTCTCATCTTCATCTTCATCCAAAGACCAGGACACTCTTCTTCATCTGAATACAAGGACCTTCATCTTCACTTGAACACCAAGACTCTTTTCTTCATCTTCATCTGAACACCAGGACCCTCGTCTTCATGTTCATCTTCATCTGAAGACCAGGACTCTCATCTTCATCTGAAGACCAGGACTCTTATCTTCATCTGAAGACCAGGACTCTTATCTTCATCTGAAGACCAGGACCCTCTTCTTCATCTGAATACCAGGACCTTCATCTTCACTTGAACACCAAGACTCTTGTCTTCATCTGAACACCAGGACCCTCGTCTTCATCTGAAGTCCAGGACTCTCGTCTTCATCTTCACCTGAACACCAGGACTCTCGTCTTCCTGTTCATCTTCATCTGAAGACCAAGATCCTCATCTTCATCTGAAGACCAGGATCTTCATCTGAAGACCAGGACTCTCATCTTCATCTGAATACCAGGACCATCATCTTCACTTGAACACCAAGACTCTTGTCTTCGTCTTCATCTGAAAACCAGGACTCTCGTCTTCATCTGAAGACCAGTACTCTCTTCTTCATCTTCATCTGACCACCAGGACCCTCGTCTTCATCTTCATCTGAATACCAGGACCTTCATCTTCACTTGAACACCAAGACTCTTGTCTTCATCTTCCTCTTCTGAACACCAGGACTCTCGTCTTCATCTGAAGACCAGGACTCTTGTCTTCATCTTCACCTGAACACCAGAACTCTTGTCTTCCTTTTTCATCTTCATCTGAAGACCAGGACTCTCATCTTCATCTGAATACCAGGACCTTCATCTTCACTTGAACACCAAGACTCTTGTCTTCATCATCTGAACACCAGGACTCTCATCTTCATCTGAAGACCAGGACCCTCGTCTTCATCTGAATACCAGGACCTTCATCTTCACTTGAACACCAAGACTCTTGTCTTCATCTTCATCCTCATCTGAACACCAGGACTCTCGTCTTCATCTGAAGACCAGGACTCTCGTCTTCATCTTCATCTGAACACCAGGACCCTCGTCTTCATGTTCATCTTCATCTGAAGACCAGGATCTTCATCTTCATCTGAAGACCAGGACTCTCATCTTCATCTGAAGACCAGGACTCTCATCTTCATCCTAAGACCAGGACCTTCATCTTCATCTGAATACCAGGAACTTCATCTTCACTTGAACACCAAGACTCTTGTCTTCATCTTCATCTGAACACCAGGACCCTCGTCTTCATCTGAAGACCGGGACTCATCTTCATCTGAACACCAGGACTCTCGTCTTCCTGTTCATCCTCATTTGAAGACCAGGACTCTTGTCTTCATCTTGATCTGAACACCAGGACCCTCGTCTTCATGTTCATCTTCATCTGAAGACCAGGATCTTCATTTTCATCTGAAGACCAGGACTCTCATCTTCATCTTCATCCAAAGACCAGGACACTCGTCTTCATCTGAATACAAGGACCTTCATCTTCACTTGAACACCAAGACTCTTTTCTTCATCTTCATCTTCATCTGAACACCAGGACCCTCGTCTTCATGTTCATCTTCATCTGAAGACCAGGACTCTCATCTTCATCTGAACACCAGGAGCCTCATCTTCATCTTCATCTGAATACCAGGACCTTCATCTTCACTTGAACACCAAGACTCTTGTCTTCATCTTCATCTGAACACCAGGACCCTCGTCTTCATCTGAAGACGAGGACTCTCGTCTTCATCTTCACCTGAACACCAGGACTCTCGTCTTCATCTGAAGACCAGGACTCTCGTCTTCATCTTCATCTGAAGACCAAGATCCTCATCTTCATCTGAAGACCAGGATCTTCATCTGAAGACCAGGACTTTCATCTTCATCTGAACACCAGGACCCTCGTCTTCATCTGAAGACCAGGACTCTCGTCTTCATCTTCACCTGAACACCAGGACTCTCGTCTTCCTGTTCATCTTCATCTGAAGACCAAGATTTCATCTTCATCTGCAGACCAGGATCTTCATCTGAAGACCAGGACCTTCATCTTCACTTGAACACCAAGACTTTTGTCTTCATCTTCATCTGAAGACCAGGACTCTCGTCTTCATCTTCACTTGAACACCAGGACTCTCGTCTTCCTTTTCATCTTCATCTGAAGACCAAGATCCTCATCTTCATCTGAAGACCAGGATCTTCATCTGAAGACCAGGACCTTCATCTTCACTTGAACACCAAGACTCTTGTCTTCATCTTCATCTGAACACCAGGACCCTCGTCTTCATCTGAAGACCGGGACTCATCTTCATCTGAACACCAGGACTCTCGTCTTCCTGTTCATCCTCATCTGAAGACCAGGACTCTTGTCTTCATCTTCATCTGAACACCAGGACCCTCGTCTTCATGTTCATCTTCATCTGAAGACCAGGATCTTCATTTTCATCTGAAGACCAGGACTCTCATCTTCATCTTCATCCAAAGACCAGGACACTCGTCTTCATCTGAATACAAGGACCTTCATCTTCACTTGAACACCAAGACTCTTTTCTTCATCTTCATCTTCATCTGAACACCAGGACCCTCGTCTTCATGTTCATCTTCATCTGAAGACCAGGACTCTCATCTTCATCTGAACACCAGGAGCCTCATCTTCATCTTCATCTGAATACCAGGACCTTCATCTTCACTTGAACACCAAGACTCTTGTCTTCATCTTCATCTGAACACCAGGACCCTCGTCTTCATCTGAAGACGAGGACTCTCGTCTTCATCTTCACCTGAACACCAGGACTCTCGTCTTCATCTGAAGACCGGGACTCATCTTCATCTGAACACCAGGACTCTCGTCTTCCTGTTCATCCTCATTTGAAGACCAGGACTCTTGTCTTCATCTTCATCTGAACACCAGGACCCTCGTCTTCATGTTCATCTTCATCTGAAGACCAGGATCTTCATTTTCATCTGAAGACCAGGACTCTCATCTTCATCTTCATCCAAAGACCAGGACACTCGTCTTCATCTGAATACAAGGACCTTCATCTTCACTTGAACACCAAGACTCTTTTCTTCATCTTCATCTGAACACCAGGACCCTCGTCTTCATGTTCATCTTCATCTGAAGACTAGGACTCTCATCTTCATCTGAAGACCAGGACTCTTATCTTCATCTTCATCTGAAGACCAGGACTCTTATCTTCATCTGAAGACCAGGACCCTCTTCTTCATCTGAATACCAGGACCTTCATCTTCACTTGAACACCAAGACTCTTGTCTTCATCTGAACACCAGGACCCTCGTCTTCATCTGAAGTCCAGGACTCTCGTCTTCATCTTCACCTGAACACCAGGACTCTCGTCTTCCTGTTCATCTTCATCTGAAGACCAAGATCCTCATCTTCATCTGAAGACCAGGATCTTCATCTGAAGACCAGGACTCTCATCTTCATCTGAATACCAGGACCATCATCTTCACTTGAACACCAAGACTCTTGTCTTCGTCTTCATCTGAAAACCAGGACTCTCGTCTTCATCTGAAGACCAGTACTCTCTTCTTCATCTTCATCTGACCACCAGGACCCTCGTCTTCATCTTCATCTGAATACCAGGACCTTCATCTTCACTTGAACACCAAGACTCTTGTCTTCATCTTCCTCTTCTGAACACCAGGACTCTCGTCTTCATCTGAAGACCAGGACTCTCGTCTTCATCTTCACCTGAACACCAGAACTCTTGTCTTCCCTTTTCATCTTCATCTGAAGACCAGGACTCTCATCTTCATCTGAATACCAGGACCTTCATCTTCACCGGAACACCAAGACTCTTGTCTTCATGTTCATCTTCATCTGAAGACCAGGATCTTCATCTGAAGACCAGGACTCTTATCTTCATCTGAAGACCAGGACCCTCGTCTTCATTTGAATACCAGGACCTTCATCTTCACTTGAACACCAAGACTCTTGTCTTCATCTTCATCTGAACACCAGGACCCTCGTCTTCATCTGAAGACGAGGACTCTCGTCTTCATCTTCACCTGAACACCAGGACTCTCGTCTTCCTTTTCATCTTCATCTGAAGACCAAGATCCTCATCTTCATCTGAAGACCAGGATCTTCATCTGAAGACCAGGACTTTCATCTTCATCTGAACACCAGGACCCTCGTCTTCATCTGAAGACCAGGACTCTCGTCTTCATCTTCACCTGAACACCAGGACTCTCGTCTTCCTGTTCATCTTCATCTGAAGACCAAGATCTTCATCTTCATCTGAAGACCAGGATCTTCATCTGAAGACCAGGACCTTCATCTTCACTTGAACACCAAGACTCTTGTCTTCATCTTCATCTGAAGACCAGGACTCTCGTCTTCATCTGAAGACCAGGACTCTTGTCTTCGTCTTCATCTGAAGACCAGGACTCTCGTCTTCATCTTCACTTGAACACCAGGACTCTCGTCTTCCTGTTCATCTTCATCTGAAGACCAAGATCCTCATCTTCATCTGAAGACCAGGATCTTCATCTGAAGACCAGGACTCTCATCTTCATCTGAATACCAGGACCATCATCTTCACTTGAACACCAAGACTCTTGTCTTCGTCTTCATCTGAAAACCAGGACTCTCGTCTTCATCTGAAGACCAGTACTCTCTTCTTCATCTTCATCTGACCACCAGGACCCTCGTCTTCATGTTCATCTTCATCTGAAGACCAGGACTCTCATCTTCATCTGAACACCAGGAGCCTCATCTTCATCTTCATCTCAATACCAGGACCTTCATCTTCACTTGAACACCAAGACTCTTGTCTTCATCTTCATCTGAACACCAGGACCCTCGTCTTCATCTGAAGACGAGGACTCTCGTCTTCATCTTCACCTGAACACCAGGACTCTCGTCTTCATCTGAAGACCAGGACTCTCGTCTTCATCTTCATCTGAAGACCAAGATCCTCATCTTCATCTGAAGACCAGGATCTTCATCTGAAGACCAGGACTTTCATCTTCATCTGAACACCAGGACCCTCGTCTTCATCTGAAGACCAGGACTCTCGTCTTCATCTTCACCTGAACACCAGGACTCTCGTCTTCCTGTTCATCTTCATCTGAAGACCAAGATTTCATCTTCATCTGCAGACCAGGATCTTCATCTGAAGACCAGGACCTTCATCTTCACTTGAACACCAAGACTTTTGTCTTCATCTTCATCTGAAGACCAGGACTCTCGTCTTCATCTTCACTTGAACACCAGGACTCTCGTCTTCCTTTTCATCTTCATCTGAAGACCAAGATCCTCATCTTCATCTGAAGACCAGGATCTTCATCTGAAGACCAGGACCTTCATCTTCACTTGAACACCAAGACTCTTGTCTTCATCTTCATCTGAACACCAGGACCCTCGTCTTCATCTGAAGACCGGGACTCATCTTCATCTGAACACCAGGACTCTCGTCTTCCTGTTCATCCTCATCTGAAGACCAGGACTCTTGTCTTCATCTTCATCTGAACACCAGGACCCTCGTCTTCATGTTCATCTTCATCTGAAGACCAGGATCTTCATTTTCATCTGAAGACCAGGACTCTCATCTTCATCTTCATCCAAAGACCAGGACACTCGTCTTCATCTGAATACAAGGACCTTCATCTTCACTTGAACACCAAGACTCTTTTCTTCATCTTCATCTTCATCTGAACACCAGGACCCTCGTCTTCATGTTCATCTTCATCTGAAGACCAGGACTCTCATCTTCATCTGAACACCAGGAGCCTCATCTTCATCTTCATCTGAATACCAGGACCTTCATCTTCACTTGAACACCAAGACTCTTGTCTTCATCTTCATCTGAACACCAGGACCCTCGTCTTCATCTGAAGACGAGGACTCTCGTCTTCATCTTCACCTGAACACCAGGACTCTCGTCTTCATCTGAAGACCGGGACTCATCTTCATCTGAACACCAGGACTCTCGTCTTCCTGTTCATCCTCATTTGAAGACCAGGACTCTTGTCTTCATCTTCATCTGAACACCAGGACCCTCGTCTTCATGTTCATCTTCATCTGAAGACCAGGATCTTCATTTTCATCTGAAGACCAGGACTCTCATCTTCATCTTCATCCAAAGACCAGGACACTCGTCTTCATCTGAATACAAGGACCTTCATCTTCACTTGAACACCAAGACTCTTTTCTTCATCTTCATCTGAACACCAGGACCCTCGTCTTCATGTTCATCTTCATCTGAAGACTAGGACTCTCATCTTCATCTGAAGACCAGGACTCTTATCTTCATCTTCATCTGAAGACCAGGACTCTTATCTTCATCTGAAGACCAGGACCCTCTTCTTCATCTGAATACCAGGACCTTCATCTTCACTTGAACACCAAGACTCTTGTCTTCATCTGAACACCAGGACCCTCGTCTTCATCTGAAGTCCAGGACTCTCGTCTTCATCTTCACCTGAACACCAGGACTCTCGTCTTCCTGTTCATCTTCATCTGAAGACCAAGATCCTCATCTTCATCTGAAGACCAGGATCTTCATCTGAAGACCAGGACTCTCATCTTCATCTGAATACCAGGACCATCATCTTCACTTGAACACCAAGACTCTTGTCTTCGTCTTCATCTGAAAACCAGGACTCTCGTCTTCATCTGAAGACCAGTACTCTCTTCTTCATCTTCATCTGACCACCAGGACCCTCGTCTTCATCTTCATCTGAATACCAGGACCTTCATCTTCACTTGAACACCAAGACTCTTGTCTTCATCTTCATCCTCATCTGAACACCAGGACTCTCGTCTTCATCTGAAGACCAGGACTCTCGTCTTCATCTTCATCTGAACACCAGGACCCTCGTCTTCATGTTCATCTTCATCTGAAGACCAGGATCTTCATCTTCATCTGAAGACCAGGACTCTCATCTTCATCTGAAGACCAGGACTCTCATCTTCATCCTAAGACCAGGACCTTCATCTTCATCTGAATACTAGGAACTTCATCTTCACTTGAACACCAAGACTCTTGTCTTCATCTTCATCTGAACACCAGGACCCTCGTCTTCATCTGAAGACCGGGACTCATCTTCATCTGAACACCAGGACTCTCGTCTTCCTGTTCATCCTCATTTGAAGACCAGGACTCTTGTCTTCATCTTGATCTGAACACCAGGACCCTCGTCTTCATGTTCATCTTCATCTGAAGACCAGGATCTTCATTTTCATCTGAAGACCAGGACTCTCATCTTCATCCAAAGACCAGGACACTCGTCTTCATCTGAATACAAGGACCTTCATCTTCACTTGAACACCAAGACTCTTTTCTTCATCTTCATCTGAACACCAGGACCCTCGTCTTCATGTTCATCTTCATCTGAAGACCAGGACTCTCATCTTCATCTGAAGACCAGGACTCTTATCTTCATCTTCATCTGAAGACCAGGACTCTTATCTTCATCTGAAGACCTGGACCCTCTTCTTCATCTGAATACCAGGACCTTCATCTTCACTTGAACACCAAGACTCTTGTCTTCATCTGAACATCAGGACCCTCGTCTTCATCTGAAGTCCAGGACTCTCGTCTTCATCTTCACCTGAACACCAGGACTCTCGTCTTCCTGTTCATCTTCATCTGAAGACCAAGATCCTCATCTTCATCTGAAGACCAGGATCTTCATCTGAAGACCAGGACTCTCATCTTCATCTGAATACCAGGACCATCATCTTCACTTGAACACCAAGACTCTTGTCTTCGTCTTCATCTGAATACCAGGACTCTCGTCTTCATCTGAAGACCAGTACTCTCTTCTTCATCTTCATCTGACCACCAGGACCCTCGTCTTCATCTTCATCTGAATACCAGGACCTTCATCTTCACTTGAACACCAAGACTCTTGTCTTCATCTTCCTCTTCTGAACACCAGGACTCTCGTCTTCATCTGAAGACCAGGACTCTTGTCTTCATCTTCACCTGAACACCAGAACTCTTGTCTTCCTTTTTCATCTTCATCTGAAGACCAGGACTCTCATCTTCATCTGAATACCAGGACCTTCATCTTCACTTGAACACCAAGACTCTTGTCTTCATCATCTGAACACCAGGACTCTCATCTTCATCTGAAGACCAGGACCCTCGTCTTCATCTGAATACCAGGACCTTCATCTTCACTTGAACACCAAGACTCTTGTCTTCATCTTCATCCTCATCTGAACACCAGGACTCTCGTCTTCATCTGAAGACCAGGACTCTCGTCTTCATCTTCATCTGAACACCAGGACCCTCGTCTTCATGTTCATCTTCATCTGAAGACCAGGATCTTCATCTTCATCTGAAGACCAGGACTCTCATCTTCATCTGAAGACCAGGACTCTCATCTTCATCCTAAGACCAGGACCTTCATCTTCATCTGAATACCAGGAACTTCATCTTCACTTGAACACCAAGACTCTTGTCTTCATCTTCATCTGAACACCAGGACCCTCGTCTTCATCTGAAGACCGGGACTCATCTTCATCTGAACACCAGGACTCTCGTCTTCCTGTTCATCCTCATCTGAAGACCAGGACTCTTGTCTTCATCTTGATCTGAACACCAGGACCCTCGTCTTCATGTTCATCTTCATCTGAAGACCAAGATCTTCATTTTCATCTGAAGACCAGGACTCTCATCTTCATCTTCATCCAAAGACCAGGACACTCGTCTTCATCTGAATACAAGGACCTTCATCTTCACTTGAACACCAAGACTCTTTTCTTCATCTTCATCTTCATCTGAACACCAGGACCCTCGTCTTCATGTTCATCTTCATCTGAAGACCAGGACTCTCATCTTCATCTGAACACCAGGAGCCTCATCTTCATCTTCATCTGAATACCAGGACCTTCATCTTCACTTGAACACCAAGACTCTTGTCTTCATCTTCATCTGAACACCAGGACCCTCGTCTTCATCTGAAGACGAGGACTCTCGTCTTCATCTTCACCTGAACACCAGGACTCTTGTCTTCCTTTTTCATCTTCATCTGAAGACCAGGACTCTCATCTTCATCTGAATACCAGGACCTTCATCTTCACTTGAACACCAAGACTCTTGTCTTCATCATCTGAACACCAGGACTCTCATCTTCATCTGAAGACCAGGACCCTCGTCTTCATCTGAATACCAGGACCTTCATCTTCACTTGAACACCAAGACTCTTGTCTTCATCTTCATCCTCATCTGAACACCAGGACTCTCGTCTTCATCTGAAGACCAGGACTCTCGTCTTCATCTTCATCTGAACACCAGGACCCTCGTCTTCATGTTCATCTTCATCTGAAGACCAGGATCTTCATCTTCATCTGAAGACCAGGACTCTCATCTTCATCTGAAGACCAGGACTCTCATCTTCATCCTAAGACCAGGACCTTCATCTTCATCTGAATACCAGGAACTTCATCTTCACTTGAACACCAAGACTCTTGTCTTCATCTTCATCTGAACACCAGGACCCTCGTCTTCATCTGAAGACCGGGACTCATCTTCATCTGAACACCAGGACTCTCGTCTTCCTGTTCATCCTCATCTGAAGACCAGGACTCTTGTCTTCATCTTGATCTGAACACCAGGACCCTCGTCTTCATGTTCATCTTCATCTGAAGACCAAGATCTTCATTTTCATCTGAAGACCAGGACTCTCATCTTCATCTTCATCCAAAGACCAGGACACTCGTCTTCATCTGAATACAAGGACCTTCATCTTCACTTGAACACCAAGACTCTTTTCTTCATCTTCATCTTCATCTGAACACCAGGACCCTCGTCTTCATGTTCATCTTCATCTGAAGACCAGGACTCTCATCTTCATCTGAACACCAGGAGCCTCATCTTCATCTTCATCTGAATACCAGGACCTTCATCTTCACTTGAACACCAAGACTCTTGTCTTCATCTTCATCTGAACACCAGGACCCTCGTCTTCATCTGAAGACGAGGACTCTCGTCTTCATCTTCACCTGAACACCAGGACTCTCGTCTTCATCTGAAGACCAGGACTCTCGTCTTCATCTTCATCTGAAGACCAAGATCCTCATCTTCATCTGAAGACCAGGATCTTCATCTGAAGACCAGGACTTTCATCTTCATCTGAACACCAGGACCCTCGTCTTCATCTGAAGACCAGGACTCTCGTCTTCATCTTCACCTGAACACCAGGACTCTCGTCTTCCTGTTCATCTTCATCTGAAGACCAAGATTTCATCTTCATCTGCAGACCAGGATCTTCATCTGAAGACCAGGACCTTCATCTTCACTTGAACACCAAGACTTTTGTCTTCATCTTCATCTGAAGACCAGGACTCTCGTCTTCATCTTCACTTGAACACCAGGACTCTCGTCTTCCTTTTCATCTTCATCTGAAGACCAAGATCCTCATCTTCATCTGAAGACCAGGATCTTCATCTGAAGACCAGGACCTTCATCTTCACTTGAACACCAAGACTCTTGTCTTCATCTTCATCTGAACACCAGGACCCTCGTCTTCATCTGAAGACCGGGACTCATCTTCATCTGAACACCAGGACTCTCGTCTTCCTGTTCATCCTCATCTGAAGACCAGGACTCTTGTCTTCATCTTCATCTGAACACCAGGACCCTCGTCTTCATGTTCATCTTCATCTGAAGACCACGATCTTCATTTTCATCTGAAGACCAGGACTCTCATCTTCATCTTCATCCAAAGACCAGGACACTCGTCTTCATCTGAATACAAGGACCTTCATCTTCACTTGAACACCAAGACTCTTTTCTTCATCTTCATCTGAACACCAGGACCCTCGTCTTCATGTTCATCTTCATCTGAAGACTAGGACTCTCATCTTCATCTGAAGACCAGGACTCTTATCTTCATCTTCATCTGAAGACCAGGACTCTTATCTTCATCTGAAGACCAGGACCCTCTTCTTCATCTGAATACCAGGACCTTCATCTTCACTTGAACACCAAGACTCTTGTCTTCATCTGAACACCAGGACCCTCGTCTTCATCTGAAGTCCAGGACTCTCGTCTTCATCTTCACCTGAACACCAGGACTCTCGTCTTCCTGTTCATCTTCATCTGAAGACCAAGATCCTCATCTTCATCTGAAGACCAGGATCTTCATCTGAAGACCAGGACTCTCATCTTCATCTGAATACCAGGACCATCATCTTCACTTGAACACCAAGACTCTTGTCTTCGTCTTCATCTGAAAACCAGGACTCTCGTCTTCATCTGAAGACCAGTACTCTCTTCTTCATCTTCATCTGACCACCAGGACCCTCGTCTTCATCTTCATCTGAATACCAGGACCTTCATCTTCACTTGAACACCAAGACTCTTGTCTTCATCTTCCTCTTCTGAACACCAGGACTCTCGTCTTCATCTGAAGACCAGGACTCTCGTCTTCATCTTCACCTGAACACCAGAACTCTTGTCTTCCCTTTTCATCTTCATCTGAAGACCAGGACTCTCATCTTCATCTGAATACCAGGACCTTCATCTTCACCGGAACACCAAGACTCTTGTCTTCATGTTCATCCTCATCTGAACACCAGGACCTTCATCTTCACTTGAACACCAAGACTCTTGTCTTCATCTTCATCTGAAGATCAGGACTCTCATCTTCATCTGAAGACCAGGACTCTTGTCTTCGTCTTCATCTGAAGACCAGGACTCTCGTCTTCATCTTCACTTGAACACCAGGACTCTCGTCTTCCTTTTCATCTTCATCTGAAGACCAAGATCCTCATCTTCATCTGAAGACCAGGATCTTCATCTGAAGACCAGGACCTTCATCTTCACTTGAACACCAAGACTCTTGTCTTCATCTTGATCAAAGACCAGCACCCTCGTCTTCATCTGAATACAAGGACCTTCATCTTCACTTGAACACCAAGACTCTTGTCTTCATCTTCATCTGAACACCAGGACCCTCGTCTTCATCTGAAGACCGGGACTCATCTTCATCTGAACACCAGGACTCTCGTCTTCCTGTTCATCCTCATCTGAAGACCAGGACTCTTGTCTTCATCTTCATCTGAACACCAGGACCCTCGTCTTCATGTTCATCTTCATCTGAAGACCAGGATCTTCATTTTCATCTGAAGACCAGGACTCTCATCTTCATCTTCATCCAAAGACCAGGACACTCTTCTTCATCTGAATACAAGGACCTTCATCTTCACTTGAACACCAAGACTCTTTTCTTCATCTTCATCTGAACACCAGGACCCTCGTCTTCATGTTCATCTTCATCTGAAGACCAGGACTCTCATCTTCATCTGAAGACCAGGACTCTTATCTTCATCTGAAGACCAGGACTCTTATCTTCATCTGAAGACCAGGACCCTCTTCTTCATCTGAATACCAGGACCTTCATCTTCACTTGAACACCAAGACTCTTGTCTTCATCTGAACACCAGGACCCTCGTCTTCATCTGAAGTCCAGGACTCTCGTCTTCATCTTCACCTGAACACCAGGACTCTCGTCTTCCTGTTCATCTTCATCTGAAGACCAAGATCCTCATCTTCATCTGAAGACCAGGATCTTCATCTGAAGACCAGGACTCTCATCTTCATCTGAATACCAGGACCATCATCTTCACTTGAACACCAAGACTCTTGTCTTCGTCTTCATCTGAAAAACCAGGACTCTCGTCTTCATCTGAAGACCAGTACTCTCTTCTTCATCTTCATCTGACCACCAGGACCCTCGTCTTCATCTTCATCTGAATACCAGGACCTTCATCTTCACTTGAACACCAAGACTCTTGTCTTCATCTTCCTCTTCTGAACACCAGGACTCTCGTCTTCATCTGAAGACCAGGACTCTTGTCTTCATCTTCACCTGAACACCAGAAACTCTTGTCTTCCTTTTTCATCTTCATCTGAAGACCAGGACTCTCATCTTCATCTGAATACCAGGACCTTCATCTTCACTTGAACACCAAGACTCTTGTCTTCATCATCTGAACACCAGGACTCTCATCTTCATCTGAAGACCAGGACCCTCGTCTTCATCTGAATACCAGGACCTTTCATCTTCACTTGAACACCAAGACTCTTGTCTTCATCTTCATCCTCATCTGAACACCAGGACTCTCGTCTCATCTGAAGACCAGGACTCTCGTCTTCATCTTCATCTGAACACCAGGACCCTCGTCTTCATGTTCATCTTCATCTGAAGACCAGGATCTTCATCTTCATCTGAAGACCAGGACTCTCATCTTCATCTAGAAGACCAGGACTCTCATCTTCATCCTAAGACCAGGACCTTCATCTTCATCTGAATACCAGGAACTTCATCTTCACTTGAACACCAAGACTCTTGGTCTTCATCTTCATCTGAACACCAGGACCCTCGTCTTCATCTGAAGACCGGGACTCATCTTCATCTGAACACCAGGACTCTCGTCTTTCCTGTTCATCCTCATTTGAAGACCAGGACTCTTGTCTTCATCTTGATCTGAAACACCAGGACCCTCGTCTTCATGTTCATCTTCATCTGAAGACCAAGATCTTCATTTTCATCTGAAGACCAGGACTCTCATCTTCATCTTCATCCAAAGACCAGGACACTCGTCTTCATCTGAATACAAGGACCTTCATCTTCACTTGAACACCAAGACTCTTTTCTTCATCTTCATCTTCATCTGAACACCAGGACCCTCGTCTTCATGTTCATCTTCATCTGAAGACCAGGACTCTCATCTTCATCTGAACACCAGGAGCCTCATCTTCATCTTCATCTGAATACCAGGACCTTCATCTTCACTTGAACACCAAGACTCTTGTCTTCATCTTCATCTGAACACCAGGACCCTCGTCTTCATCTGAAGACGAGGACTCTCGTCTTCATCTTCACCTGAACACCAGGACTCTCGTCTTCCTGTTCATCTTCATCTGAAGACCAAGATTTCATCTTCATCTGCAGACCAGGATCTTCATCTGAAGACCAGGACCTTCATCTTCACTTGAACACCAAGACTTTTGTCTTCATCTTCATCTGAAGACCAGGACTCTCGTCTTCATCTTCACTTGAACACCAGGACTCTCGTCTTCCTTTTCATCTTCATCTGAAGACCAGATCCTCATCTTCATCTGAAGACCAGGATCTTCATCTGAAGACCAGGACCTTCATCTTCACTTGAACACCAAGACTCTTGTCTTCATCTTCATCTGAAACACCAGGACCCTCGTCTTCATCTGAAGACCGGGACTTCATCTTCATCTGAACACCAGGGACTCTCGTCTTCCTGTTCATCCTCATCTGAAGACCAGGACTCTTGTCTTCATCTTCATCTGAACACCAGGACCCTCGTCTTCATGTTCATCTTCATCTGAAGACCAGGATCTTCATTTTCATCTGAAGACCAGGACTCTCATCTTCATCTTCATCCAAAGACCAGGACACTCGTCTTCATCTGAATACAAGGACCTTCATCTTCACTTGAACACCAAGACTCTTTTTCTTCATCTTCATCTTCATCTGAACACCAGGACCCTCGTCTTCATGTTCATCTTCATCTGAAGACCAGGACTCTCATCTTCATCTGAACACCAGGAGCCTCATCTTCATCTTCATCTGAATACCAGGACCTTCATCTTCACTTGAACACCAAGACTCTTGTCTTCATCTTCATCTGAACACCAGGACCCTCGTCTTCATCTGAAGACGAGGACTCTCGTCTTCATCTTCACCTGAACACCAGGACTCTCGTCTTCATCTGAAGACCGGGACTCATCTTCATCTGAACACCAGGACTCTCGTCTTCCTGTTCATCCTCATTTGAAGACCAGGACTCTTGTCTTCATCTTCATCTGAACACCAGGACCCTCGTCTTCATGTTCATCTTCATCTGAAGACCAGGATCTTCATTTTCATCTGAAGACCAGGACTCTCATCTTCATCTTCATCCAAAGACCAGGACACTCGTCTTCATCTGAATACAAGGACCTTCATCTTCACTTGAACACCCAAGACTCTTTTCTTCATCTTCATCTGAACACCAGGACCCTCGTCTTCATGTTCATCTTCATCTGAAGACTAGGGACTCTCATCTTCATCTGAAGACCAGGACTCTTATCTTCATCTTCATCTGAAGACCAGGACTCTTATCTTCATCTGAAGACCAGGACCCTCTTCTTCATCTGAATACCAGGACCTTCATCTTCACTTGAACACCAAGACTCTTGTCTTCATCTGAACACCAGGACCCTCGTCTTCATCTGAAGTCCAGGACTCTCGTCTTCATCTTCACCTGAACACCAGGACTCTCGTCTTCCTGTTCATCTTCATCTGAAGACCAAGATCCTCATCTTCATCTGAAGACCAGGATCTTCATCTGAAGACCAGGACTCTCATCTTCATCTGAATACCAGGACCATCATCTTCACTTGAACACCAAGACTCTTGTCTTCGTCTTCATCTGAAAACCAGGACTCTCGTCTTCATCTGAAGACCAGTACTCTCTTCTTCATCTTCATCTGACCACCAGGACCCTCGTCTTCATCTTCATCTGAATACCAGGACCTTCATCTTCACTTGAACACCAAGACTCTTGTCTTCATCTTCCTCTTCTGAACACCAGGACTCTCGTCTTCATCTGAAGACCAGGACTCTCGTCTTCATCTTCACCTGAACACCAGAACTCTTGTCTTCCCTTTTCATCTTCATCTGAAGACCAGGACTCTCATCTTCATCTGAATACCAGGACCTTCATCTTCACCGGAACACCAAGACTCTTGTCTTCATGTTCATCTTCATCTGAAGACCAGGATCTTCATCTGAAGACCAGGACTCTTATCTTCATCTGAAGACCAGGACCCTCGTCTTCATTTGAATACCAGGACCTTCATCTTCACTTGAACACCAAGACTCTTGTCTTCATCTTCATCTGACACCAGGACCCTCGTCTTCATCTGAAGACGAGGACTCTCGTCTTCATCTTCACCTGAACACCAGGACTCTCGTCTTCCTTTTCATCTTCATCTGAAGACCAAGATCCTCATCTTCATCTGAAGACCAGGATCTTCATCTGGAAGACCAGGACTTTCATCTTCATCTGAACACCAGGACCCTCGTCTTCATCTGAAGACCAGGACTCTCGTCTTCATCTTCACCTGAACACCAGGACTCTCGTCTTCCTGTTCATCTTCATCTGAAGACCAAGATCTTCATCTTCATCTGAAGACCAGGATCTTCATCTGAAGACCAGGACCTTCATCTTCACTTGAACACCAAGACTCTTGTCTTCATCTTCATCTGAAGACCAGGACTCTCGTCTTCATCTGAAGACCAGGACTCTTGTCTTCGTCTTCATCTGAAGACCAGGACTCTCGTCTTCATCTTCACTTGAACACCAGGACTCTCGTCTTCCTGTTCATCTTCATCTGAAGACCAAGATCCTCATCTTCATCTGAAGACCAGGATCTTCATCTGAAGACCAGGACTCTCATCTTCATCTGAATACCAGGACCATCATCTTCACTTGAACACCAAGACTCTTGTCTTCGTCTTCATCTGAAAACCAGGACTCTCGTCTTCATCTGAAGACCAGTACTCTCTTCTTCATCTTCATCTGACCACCAGGACCCTCGTCTTCATGTTCATCTTCATCTGAAGACCAGGACTCTCATCTTCATCTGAACACCAGGAGCCTCATCTTCATCTTCATCTCAATACCAGGACCTTCATCTTCACTTGAACACCAAGACTCTTGTCTTCATCTTCATCTGAACACCAGGACCCTCGTCTTCATCTGAAGACGAGGACTCTCGTCTTCATCTTCACCTGAACACCAGGACTCTCGTCTTCATCTGAAGACCAGGACTCTCGTCTTCATCTTCATCTGAAGACCAAGATCCTCATCTTCATCTGAAGACCAGGATCTTCATCTGAAGACCAGGACTTTCATCTTCATCTGAACACCAGGACCCCTCGTCTTCATCTGAAGACCAGGACTCTCGTCTTCATCTTCACCTGAACACCAGGACTCTCGTCTTCCTGTTCATCTTCATCTGAAGACCAAGATTTCATCTTCATCTGCAGACCAGGATCTTCATCTGAAGACCAGGACCTTCATCTTCACTTGAACACCAAGACTTTTGTCTTCATCTTCATCTGAAGACCAGGACTCTCGTCTTCATCTTCACTTGAACACCAGGACTCTCGTCTTCCTTTTCATCTTCATCTGAAGACCAAGATCCTCATCTTCATCTGAAGACCAGGATCTTCATCTGAAGACCAGGACCTTCATCTTCACTTGAACACCAAGACTCTTGTCTTCATCTTCATCTGAACACCAGGGACCCTCGTCTTCATCTGAAGACCGGGACTCATCTTCATCTGAACACCAGGACTCTCGTCTTCCTGTTCATCCTCATCTGAAGACCAGGACTCTTGTCTTCATCTTCATCTGAACACCAGGACCCTCGTCTTCATGTTCATCTTCATCTGAAGACCAGGATCTTCATTTTCATCTGAAGACCAGGACTCTCATCTTCATCTTCATCCAAAGACCAGGACACTCGTCTTTCATCTGAATACAAGGACCTTCATCTTCACTTGAACACCAAGACTCTTTTCTTCATCTTCATCTTCATCTGAACACCAGGACCCTCGTCTTCATGTTCATCTTCATCTGAAGACCAGGACTCTCATCTTCATCTGTACCACCAGGGAGCCTCATCTTCATCTTCAATCTGAATACCAGGACCTTCTAATCTTCACTAGAACACCAAGACTCTTGTCTCATCTTCATCTTGAACACCAGGATCCCCTCGTCTTCAATCAGAAGGACGAGGACTCTCGTCTTCATCTTCACCTGAACACCAGGACTCATCGTCTTCATCTGAAAGTCCGGGTCTCATCTTCATCTGAACACCAGGACTCTCGTCTTCCTGTTCATCCTCATTTGAAGACCAGGACTCTTGTCTTCATCTTCATCTGAACACCAGGACCCTCGTCTTCATGTTCATCTTCATCTGAAGACCAGGATCTTCATTTTCATCTGAAGACCAGGACTCTCATCTTCATCTTCATCCAAAGACCAGGACACTCGTCTTCATCTGAATACAAGGACCTTCATCTTCACTTGAACACCAAGACTCTTTTCTTCATCTTCATCTGAACACCAGGACCCTCGTCTTCATGTTCATCTTCATCTGAAGACTAGGACTCTCATCTTCATCTGAAGACCAGGACTCTTATCTTCATCTTCATCTGAAGACCAGGACTCTTATCTTCATCTGAAGACCAGGACCCTCTTCTTCATCTGAATACCAGGACCTTCATCTTCACTTGAACACCAAGACTCTTGTCTTCATCTGAACACCAGGACCCTCGTCTTCATCTGAAGTCCAGGACTCTCGTCTTCATCTTCACCTGAACACCAGGACTCTCGTCTTCCTGTTCATCTTCATCTGAAGACCAAGATCCTCATCTTCATCTGAAGACCAGGATCTTCATCTGAAGACCAGGACTCTCATCTTCATCTGAATACCAGGACCATCATCTTCACTTGAACACCAAGACTCTTGTCTTCGTCTTCATCTGAAAACCAGGACTCTCGTCTTCATCTGAAGACCAGTACTCTCTTCTTCATCTTCATCTGACCACCAGGACCCTCGTCTTCATCTTCATCTGAATACCAGGACCTTCATCTTCACTTGAACACCAAGACTCTTGTCTTCATCTTCATCCTCATCTGAACACCAGGACTCTCGTCTTCATCTGAAGACCAGGACTCTCGTCTTCATCTTCATCTGAACACCAGGACCCTCGTCTTCATGTTCATCTTCATCTGAAGACCAGGATCTTCATCTTCATCTGAAGACCAGGACTCTCATCTTCATCTGAAGACCAGGACTCTCATCTTCATCCTAAGACCAGGACCTTCATCTTCATCTGAATACTAGGAACTTCATCTTCACTTGAACACCAAGACTCTTGTCTTCATCTTCATCTGAACACCAGGACCCTCGTCTTCATCTGAAGACCGGGACTCATCTTCATCTGAACACCAGGACTCTCGTCTTCCTGTTCATCCTCATTTGAAGACCAGGACTCTTGTCTTCATCTTGATCTGAACACCAGGACCCTCGTCTTCATGTTCATCTTCATCTGAAGACCAGGATCTTCATTTTCATCTGAAGACCAGGACTCTCATCTTCATCCAAAGACCAGGACACTCGTCTTCATCTGAATACAAGGACCTTCATCTTCACTTGAACACCAAGACTCTTTTCTTCATCTTCATCTGAACACCAGGACCCTCGTCTTCATGTTCATCTTCATCTGAAGACCAGGACTCTCATCTTCATCTGAAGACCAGGACTCTTATCTTCATCTTCATCTGAAGACCAGGACTCTTATCTTCATCTGAAGACCTGGACCCTCTTCTTCATCTGAATACCAGGACCTTCATCTTCACTTGAACACCAAGACTCTTGTCTTCATCTGAACATCAGGACCCTCGTCTTCATCTGAAGTCCAGGACTCTCGTCTTCATCTTCACCTGAACACCAGGACTCTCGTCTTCCTGTTCATCTTCATCTGAAGACCAAGATCCTCATCTTCATCTGAAGACCAGGATCTTCATCTGAAGACCAGGACTCTCATCTTCATCTGAATACCAGGACCATCATCTTCACTTGAACACCAAGACTCTTGTCTTCGTCTTCATCTGAATACCAGGACTCTCGTCTTCATCTGAAGACCAGTACTCTCTTCTTCATCTTCATCTGACCACCAGGACCCTCGTCTTCATCTTCATCTGAATACCAGGACCTTCATCTTCACTTGAACACCAAGACTCTTGTCTTCATCTTCCTCTTCTGAACACCAGGACTCTCGTCTTCATCTGAAGACCAGGACTCTTGTCTTCATCTTCACCTGAACACCAGAACTCTTGTCTTCCTTTTTCATCTTCATCTGAAGACCAGGACTCTCATCTTCATCTGAATACCAGGACCTTCATCTTCACTTGAACACCAAGACTCTTGTCTTCATCATCTGAACACCAGGACTCTCATCTTCATCTGAAGACCAGGACCCTCGTCTTCATCTGAATACCAGGACCTTCATCTTCACTTGAACACCAAGACTCTTGTCTTCATCTTCATCCTCATCTGAACACCAGGACTCTCGTCTTCATCTGAAGACCAGGACTCTCGTCTTCATCTTCATCTGAACACCAGGACCCTCGTCTTCATGTTCATCTTCATCTGAAGACCAGGATCTTCATCTTCATCTGAAGACCAGGACTCTCATCTTCATCTGAAGACCAGGACTCTCATCTTCATCCTAAGACCAGGACCTTCATCTTCATCTGAATACCAGGAACTTCATCTTCACTTGAACACCAAGACTCTTGTCTTCATCTTCATCTGAACACCAGGACCCTCGTCTTCATCTGAAGACCGGGACTCATCTTCATCTGAACACCAGGACTCTCGTCTTCCTGTTCATCCTCATCTGAAGACCAGGACTCTTGTCTTCATCTTGATCTGAACACCAGGACCCTCGTCTTCATGTTCATCTTCATCTGAAGACCAAGATCTTCATTTTCATCTGAAGACCAGGACTCTCATCTTCATCTTCATCCAAAGACCAGGACACTCGTCTTCATCTGAATACAAGGACCTTCATCTTCACTTGAACACCAAGACTCTTTTCTTCATCTTCATCTTCATCTGAACACCAGGACCCTCGTCTTCATGTTCATCTTCATCTGAAGACCAGGACTCTCATCTTCATCTGAACACCAGGAGCCTCATCTTCATCTTCATCTGAATACCAGGACCTTCATCTTCACTTGAACACCAAGACTCTTGTCTTCATCTTCATCTGAACACCAGGACCCTCGTCTTCATCTGAAGACGAGGACTCTCGTCTTCATCTTCACCTGAACACCAGGACTCTTGTCTTCCTTTTTCATCTTCATCTGAAGACCAGGACTCTCATCTTCATCTGAATACCAGGACCTTCATCTTCACTTGAACACCAAGACTCTTGTCTTCATCATCTGAACACCAGGACTCTCATCTTCATCTGAAGACCAGGACCCTCGTCTTCATCTGAATACCAGGACCTTCATCTTCACTTGAACACCAAGACTCTTGTCTTCATCTTCATCCTCATCTGAACACCAGGACTCTCGTCTTCATCTGAAGACCAGGACTCTCGTCTTCATCTTCATCTGAACACCAGGACCCTCGTCTTCATGTTCATCTTCATCTGAAGACCAGGATCTTCATCTTCATCTGAAGACCAGGACTCTCATCTTCATCTGAAGACCAGGACTCTCATCTTCATCCTAAGACCAGGACCTTCATCTTCATCTGAATACCAGGAACTTCATCTTCACTTGAACACCAAGACTCTTGTCTTCATCTTCATCTGAACACCAGGACCCTCGTCTTCATCTGAAGACCGGGACTCATCTTCATCTGAACACCAGGACTCTCGTCTTCCTGTTCATCCTCATCTGAAGACCAGGACTCTTGTCTTCATCTTGATCTGAACACCAGGACCCTCGTCTTCATGTTCATCTTCATCTGAAGACCAAGATCTTCATTTTCATCTGAAGACCAGGACTCTCATCTTCATCTTCATCCAAAGACCAGGACACTCGTCTTCATCTGAATACAAGGACCTTCATCTTCACTTGAACACCAAGACTCTTTTCTTCATCTTCATCTTCATCTGAACACCAGGACCCTCGTCTTCATGTTCATCTTCATCTGAAGACCAGGACTCTCATCTTCATCTGAACACCAGGAGCCTCATCTTCATCTTCATCTGAATACCAGGACCTTCATCTTCACTTGAACACCAAGACTCTTGTCTTCATCTTCATCTGAACACCAGGACCCTCGTCTTCATCTGAAGACGAGGACTCTCGTCTTCATCTTCACCTGAACACCAGGACTCTCGTCTTCATCTGAAGACCAGGACTCTCGTCTTCATCTTCATCTGAAGACCAAGATCCTCATCTTCATCTGAAGACCAGGATCTTCATCTGAAGACCAGGACTTTCATCTTCATCTGAACACCAGGACCCTCGTCTTCATCTGAAGACCAGGACTCTCGTCTTCATCTTCACCTGAACACCAGGACTCTCGTCTTCCTGTTCATCTTCATCTGAAGACCAAGATTTCATCTTCATCTGCAGACCAGGATCTTCATCTGAAGACCAGGACCTTCATCTTCACTTGAACACCAAGACTTTTGTCTTCATCTTCATCTGAAGACCAGGACTCTCGTCTTCATCTTCACTTGAACACCAGGACTCTCGTCTTCCTTTTCATCTTCATCTGAAGACCAAGATCCTCATCTTCATCTGAAGACCAGGATCTTCATCTGAAGACCAGGACCTTCATCTTCACTTGAACACCAAGACTCTTGTCTTCATCTTCATCTGAACACCAGGACCCTCGTCTTCATCTGAAGACCGGGACTCATCTTCATCTGAACACCAGGACTCTCGTCTTCCTGTTCATCCTCATCTGAAGACCAGGACTCTTGTCTTCATCTTCATCTGAACACCAGGACCCTCGTCTTCATGTTCATCTTCATCTGAAGACCACGATCTTCATTTTCATCTGAAGACCAGGACTCTCATCTTCATCTTCATCCAAAGACCAGGACACTCGTCTTCATCTGAATACAAGGACCTTCATCTTCACTTGAACACCAAGACTCTTTTCTTCATCTTCATCTGAACACCAGGACCCTCGTCTTCATGTTCATCTTCATCTGAAGACTAGGACTCTCATCTTCATCTGAAGACCAGGACTCTTATCTTCATCTTCATCTGAAGACCAGGACTCTTATCTTCATCTGAAGACCAGGACCCTCTTCTTCATCTGAATACCAGGACCTTCATCTTCACTTGAACACCAAGACTCTTGTCTTCATCTGAACACCAGGACCCTCGTCTTCATCTGAAGTCCAGGACTCTCGTCTTCATCTTCACCTGAACACCAGGACTCTCGTCTTCCTGTTCATCTTCATCTGAAGACCAAGATCCTCATCTTCATCTGAAGACCAGGATCTTCATCTGAAGACCAGGACTCTCATCTTCATCTGAATACCAGGACCATCATCTTCACTTGAACACCAAGACTCTTGTCTTCGTCTTCATCTGAAAACCAGGACTCTCGTCTTCATCTGAAGACCAGTACTCTCTTCTTCATCTTCATCTGACCACCAGGACCCTCGTCTTCATCTTCATCTGAATACCAGGACCTTCATCTTCACTTGAACACCAAGACTCTTGTCTTCATCTTCCTCTTCTGAACACCAGGACTCTCGTCTTCATCTGAAGACCAGGACTCTCGTCTTCATCTTCACCTGAACACCAGAACTCTTGTCTTCCCTTTTCATCTTCATCTGAAGACCAGGACTCTCATCTTCATCTGAATACCAGGACCTTCATCTTCACCGGAACACCAAGACTCTTGTCTTCATGTTCATCCTCATCTGAACACCAGGACCTTCATCTTCACTTGAACACCAAGACTCTTGTCTTCATCTTCATCTGAAGATCAGGACTCTCATCTTCATCTGAAGACCAGGACTCTTGTCTTCGTCTTCATCTGAAGACCAGGACTCTCGTCTTCATCTTCACTTGAACACCAGGACTCTCGTCTTCCTTTTCATCTTCATCTGAAGACCAAGATCCTCATCTTCATCTGAAGACCAGGATCTTCATCTGAAGACCAGGACCTTCATCTTCACTTGAACACCAAGACTCTTGTCTTCATCTTGATCAAAAGACCAGCACCCTCGTCTTCATCTGAATACAAGGACCTTCATCTTCACTTGAACACCAAGACTCTTGTCTTCATCTTCATCTGAACACCAGGACCCTCGTCTTCATCTGAAGACCGGGACTCATCTTCATCTGAACACCAGGACTCTCGTCTTCCTGTTCATCCTCATCTGAAGACCAGGACTCTTGTCTTCATCTTCATCTGAACACCAGGACCCTCGTCTTCATGTTCATCTTCATCTGAAGACCAGGATCTTCATTTTCATCTGAAGACCAGGACTCTCATCTTCATCTTCATCCAAAGACCAGGACACTCTTCTTCATCTGAATACAAGGACCTTCATCTTCACTTGAACACCAAGACTCTTTTCTTCATCTTCATCTGAACACCAGGACCCTCGTCTTCATGTTCATCTTCATCTGAAGACCAGGACTCTCATCTTCATCTGAAGACCAGGACTCTTATCTTCATCTGAAGACCAGGACTCTTATCTTCATCTGAAGACCAGGACCCTCTTCTTCATCTGAATACCAGGACCTTCATCTTCACTTGAACACCAAGACTCTTGTCTTCATCTGAACACCAGGACCCTCGTCTTCATCTGAAGTCCAGGACTCTCGTCTTCATCTTCACCTGAACACCAGGACTCTCGTCTTCCTGTTCATCTTCATCTGAAGACCAAGATCCTCATCTTCATCTGAAGACCAGGATCTTCATCTGAAGACCAGGACTCTCATCTTCATCTGAATACCAGGACCATCATCTTCACTTGAACACCAAGACTCTTGTCTTCGTCTTCATCTGAAAACCAGGACTCTCGTCTTCATCTGAAGACCAGTACTCTCTTCTTCATCTTCATCTGACCACCAGGACCCTCGTCTTCATCTTCATCTGAATACCAGGACCTTCATCTTCACTTGAACACCAAGACTCTTGTCTTCATCTTCCTCTTCTGAACACCAGGACTCTCGTCTTCATCTGAAGACCAGGACTCTTGTCTTCATCTTCACCTGAACACCAGAACTCTTGTCTTCCTTTTTCATCTTCATCTGAAGACCAGGACTCTCATCTTCATCTGAATACCAGGACCTTCATCTTCACTTGAACACCAAGACTCTTGTCTTCATCATCTGAACACCAGGACTCTCATCTTCATCTGAAGACCAGGACCCTCGTCTTCATCTGAATACCAGGACCTTCATCTTCACTTGAACACCAAGACTCTTGTCTTCATCTTCATCCTCATCTGAACACCAGGACTCTCGTCTTCATCTGAAGACCAGGACTCTCGTCTTCATCTTCATCTGAACACCAGGACCCTCGTCTTCATGTTCATCTTCATCTGAAGACCAGGATCTTCATCTTCATCTGAAGACCAGGACTCTCATCTTCATCTGAAGACCAGGACTCTCATCTTCATCCTAAGACCAGGACCTTCATCTTCATCTGAATACCAGGAACTTCATCTTCACTTGAACACCAAGACTCTTGTCTTCATCTTCATCTGAACACCAGGACCCTCGTCTTCATCTGAAGACCGGGACTCATCTTCATCTGAACACCAGGACTCTCGTCTTCCTGTTCATCCTCATTTGAAGACCAGGACTCTTGTCTTCATCTTGATCTGAACACCAGGACCCTCGTCTTCATGTTCATCTTCATCTGAAGACCAGGATCTTCATTTTCATCTGAAGACCAGGACTCTCATCTTCATCTTCATCCAAAGACCAGGACACTCGTCTTCATCTGAATACAAGGACCTTCATCTTCACTTGAACACCAAGACTCTTTTCTTCATCTTCATCTTCATCTGAACACCAGGACCCTCGTCTTCATGTTCATCTTCATCTGAAGACCAGGACTCTCATCTTCATCTGAACACCAGGAGCCTCATCTTCATCTTCATCTGAATACCAGGACCTTCATCTTCACTTGAACACCAAGACTCTTGTCTTCATCTTCATCTGAACACCAGGACCCTCGTCTTCATCTGAAGACGAGGACTCTCGTCTTCATCTTCACCTGAACACCAGGACTCTCGTCTTCATCTGAAGACCAGGACTCTCGTCTTCATCTTCATCTGAAGACCAAGATCCTCATCTTCATCTGAAGACCAGGATCTTCATCTGAAGACCAGGACTTTCATCTTCATCTGAACACCAGGACCCTCGTCTTCATCTGAAGACCAGGACTCTCGTCTTCATCTTCACCTGAACACCAGGACTCTCGTCTTCCTGTTCATCTTCATCTGAAGACCAAGATTTCATCTTCATCTGCAGACCAGGATCTTCATCTGAAGACCAGGACCTTCATCTTCACTTGAACACCAAGACTTTTGTCTTCATCTTCATCTGAAGACCAGGACTCTCGTCTTCATCTTCACTTGAACACCAGGACTCTCGTCTTCCTTTTCATCTTCATCTGAAGACCAAGATCCTCATCTTCATCTGAAGACCAGGATCTTCATCTGAAGACCAGGACCTTCATCTTCACTTGAACACCAAGACTCTTGTCTTCATCTTCATCTGAACACCAGGACCCTCGTCTTCATCTGAAGACCGGGACTCATCTTCATCTGAACACCAGGACTCTCGTCTTCCTGTTCATCCTCATCTGAAGACCAGGACTCTTGTCTTCATCTTCATCTGAACACCAGGACCCTCGTCTTCATGTTCATCTTCATCTGAAGACCAGGATCTTCATTTTCATCTGAAGACCAGGACTCTCATCTTCATCTTCATCCAAAGACCAGGACACTCGTCTTCATCTGAATACAAGGACCTTCATCTTCACTTGAACACCAAGACTCTTTTCTTCATCTTCATCTTCATCTGAACACCAGGACCCTCGTCTTCATGTTCATCTTCATCTGAAGACCAGGACTCTCATCTTCATCTGAACACCAGGAGCCTCATCTTCATCTTCATCTGAATACCAGGACCTTCATCTTCACTTGAACACCAAGACTCTTGTCTTCATCTTCATCTGAACACCAGGACCCTCGTCTTCATCTGAAGACGAGGACTCTCGTCTTCATCTTCACCTGAACACCAGGACTCTCGTCTTCATCTGAAGACCGGGACTCATCTTCATCTGAACACCAGGACTCTCGTCTTCCTGTTCATCCTCATTTGAAGACCAGGACTCTTGTCTTCATCTTCATCTGAACACCAGGACCCTCGTCTTCATGTTCATCTTCATCTGAAGACCAGGATCTTCATTTTCATCTGAAGACCAGGACTCTCATCTTCATCTTCATCCAAAGACCAGGACACTCGTCTTCATCTGAATACAAGGACCTTCATCTTCACTTGAACACCAAGACTCTTTTCTTCATCTTCATCTGAACACCAGGACCCTCGTCTTCATGTTCATCTTCATCTGAAGACTAGGACTCTCATCTTCATCTGAAGACCAGGACTCTTATCTTCATCTTCATCTGAAGACCAGGACTCTTATCTTCATCTGAAGACCAGGACCCTCTTCTTCATCTGAATACCAGGACCTTCATCTTCACTTGAACACCAAGACTCTTGTCTTCATCTGAACACCAGGACCCTCGTCTTCATCTGAAGTCCAGGACTCTCGTCTTCATCTTCACCTGAACACCAGGACTCTCGTCTTCCTGTTCATCTTCATCTGAAGACCAAGATCCTCATCTTCATCTGAAGACCAGGATCTTCATCTGAAGACCAGGACTCTCATCTTCATCTGAATACCAGGACCATCATCTTCACTTGAACACCAAGACTCTTGTCTTCGTCTTCATCTGAAAACCAGGACTCTCGTCTTCATCTGAAGACCAGTACTCTCTTCTTCATCTTCATCTGACCACCAGGACCCTCGTCTTCATCTTCATCTGAATACCAGGACCTTCATCTTCACTTGAACACCAAGACTCTTGTCTTCATCTTCCTCTTCTGAACACCAGGACTCTCGTCTTCATCTGAAGACCAGGACTCTCGTCTTCATCTTCACCTGAACACCAGAACTCTTGTCTTCCCTTTTCATCTTCATCTGAAGACCAGGACTCTCATCTTCATCTGAATACCAGGACCTTCATCTTCACCGGAACACCAAGACTCTTGTCTTCATGTTCATCTTCATCTGAAGACCAGGATCTTCATCTGAAGACCAGGACTCTTATCTTCATCTGAAGACCAGGACCCTCGTCTTCATTTGAATACCAGGACCTTCATCTTCACTTGAACACCAAGACTCTTGTCTTCATCTTCATCTGAACACCAGGACCCTCGTCTTCATCTGAAGACGAGGACTCTCGTCTTCATCTTCACCTGAACACCAGGACTCTCGTCTTCCTTTTCATCTTCATCTGAAGACCAAGATCCTCATCTTCATCTGAAGACCAGGATCTTCATCTGAAGACCAGGACTTTCATCTTCATCTGAACACCAGGACCCTCGTCTTCATCTGAAGACCAGGACTCTCGTCTTCATCTTCACCTGAACACCAGGACTCTCGTCTTCCTGTTCATCTTCATCTGAAGACCAAGATCTTCATCTTCATCTGAAGACCAGGATCTTCATCTGAAGACCAGGACCTTCATCTTCACTTGAACACCAAGACTCTTGTCTTCATCTTCATCTGAAGACCAGGACTCTCGTCTTCATCTGAAGACCAGGACTCTTGTCTTCGTCTTCATCTGAAGACCAGGACTCTCGTCTTCATCTTCACTTGAACACCAGGACTCTCGTCTTCCTGTTCATCTTCATCTGAAGACCAAGATCCTCATCTTCATCTGAAGACCAGGATCTTCATCTGAAGACCAGGACTCTCATCTTCATCTGAATACCAGGACCATCATCTTCACTTGAACACCAAGACTCTTGTCTTCGTCTTCATCTGAAAACCAGGACTCTCGTCTTCATCTGAAGACCAGTACTCTCTTCTTCATCTTCATCTGACCACCAGGACCCTCGTCTTCATGTTCATCTTCATCTGAAGACCAGGACTCTCATCTTCATCTGAACACCAGGAGCCTCATCTTCATCTTCATCTCAATACCAGGACCTTCATCTTCACTTGAACACCAAGACTCTTGTCTTCATCTTCATCTGAACACCAGGACCCTCGTCTTCATCTGAAGACGAGGACTCTCGTCTTCATCTTCACCTGAACACCAGGACTCTCGTCTTCATCTGAAGACCAGGACTCTCGTCTTCATCTTCATCTGAAGACCAAGATCCTCATCTTCATCTGAAGACCAGGATCTTCATCTGAAGACCAGGACTTTCATCTTCATCTGAACACCAGGACCCTCGTCTTCATCTGAAGACCAGGACTCTCGTCTTCATCTTCACCTGAACACCAGGACTCTCGTCTTCCTGTTCATCTTCATCTGAAGACCAAGATTTCATCTTCATCTGCAGACCAGGATCTTCATCTGAAGACCAGGACCTTCATCTTCACTTGAACACCAAGACTTTTGTCTTCATCTTCATCTGAAGACCAGGACTCTCGTCTTCATCTTCACTTGAACACCAGGACTCTCGTCTTCCTTTTCATCTTCATCTGAAGACCAAGATCCTCATCTTCATCTGAAGACCAGGATCTTCATCTGAAGACCAGGACCTTCATCTTCACTTGAACACCAAGACTCTTGTCTTCATCTTCATCTGAACACCAGGACCCTCGTCTTCATCTGAAGACCGGGACTCATCTTCATCTGAACACCAGGACTCTCGTCTTCCTGTTCATCCTCATCTGAAGACCAGGACTCTTGTCTTCATCTTCATCTGAACACCAGGACCCTCGTCTTCATGTTCATCTTCATCTGAAGACCAGGATCTTCATTTTCATCTGAAGACCAGGACTCTCATCTTCATCTTCATCCAAAGACCAGGACACTCGTCTTCATCTGAATACAAGGACCTTCATCTTCACTTGAACACCAAGACTCTTTTCTTCATCTTCATCTTCATCTGAACACCAGGACCCTCGTCTTCATGTTCATCTTCATCTGAAGACCAGGACTCTCATCTTCATCTGAACACCAGGAGCCTCATCTTCATCTTCATCTGAATACCAGGACCTTCATCTTCACTTGAACACCAAGACTCTTGTCTTCATCTTCATCTGAACACCAGGACCCTCGTCTTCATCTGAAGACGAGGACTCTCGTCTTCATCTTCACCTGAACACCAGGACTCTCGTCTTCATCTGAAGACCGGGACTCATCTTCATCTGAACACCAGGACTCTCGTCTTCCTGTTCATCCTCATTTGAAGACCAGGACTCTTGTCTTCATCTTCATCTGAACACCAGGACCCTCGTCTTCATGTTCATCTTCATCTGAAGACCAGGATCTTCATTTTCATCTGAAGACCAGGACTCTCATCTTCATCTTCATCCAAAGACCAGGACACTCGTCTTCATCTGAATACAAGGACCTTCATCTTCACTTGAACACCAAGACTCTTTTCTTCATCTTCATCTGAACACCAGGACCCTCGTCTTCATGTTCATCTTCATCTGAAGACTAGGACTCTCATCTTCATCTGAAGACCAGGACTCTTATCTTCATCTTCATCTGAAGACCAGGACTCTTATCTTCATCTGAAGACCAGGACCCTCTTCTTCATCTGAATACCAGGACCTTCATCTTCACTTGAACACCAAGACTCTTGTCTTCATCTGAACACCAGGACCCTCGTCTTCATCTGAAGTCCAGGACTCTCGTCTTCATCTTCACCTGAACACCAGGACTCTCGTCTTCCTGTTCATCTTCATCTGAAGACCAAGATCCTCATCTTCATCTGAAGACCAGGATCTTCATCTGAAGACCAGGACTCTCATCTTCATCTGAATACCAGGACCATCATCTTCACTTGAACACCAAGACTCTTGTCTTCGTCTTCATCTGAAAACCAGGACTCTCGTCTTCATCTGAAGACCAGTACTCTCTTCTTCATCTTCATCTGACCACCAGGACCCTCGTCTTCATCTTCATCTGAATACCAGGACCTTCATCTTCACTTGAACACCAAGACTCTTGTCTTCATCTTCCTCTTCTGAACACCAGGACTCTCGTCTTCATCTGAAGACCAGGACTCTCGTCTTCATCTTCACCTGAACACCAGAACTCTTGTCTTCCCTTTTCATCTTCATCTGAAGACCAGGACTCTCATCTTCATCTGAATACCAGGACCTTCATCTTCACCGGAACACCAAGACTCTTGTCTTCATGTTCATCTTCATCTGAAGACCAGGATCTTCATCTGAAGACCAGGACTCTTATCTTCATCTGAAGACCAGGACCCTCGTCTTCATTTGAATACCAGGACCTTCATCTTCACTTGAACACCAAGACTCTTGTCTTCATCTTCATCTGAACACCAGGACCCTCGTCTTCATCTGAAGACGAGGACTCTCGTCTTCATCTTCACCTGAACACCAGGACTCTCGTCTTCCTTTTCATCTTCATCTGAAGACCAAGATCCTCATCTTCATCTGAAGACCAGGATCTTCATCTGAAGACCAGGACTTTCATCTTCATCTGAACACCAGGACCCTCGTCTTCATCTGAAGACCAGGACTCTCGTCTTCATCTTCACCTGAACACCAGGACTCTCGTCTTCCTGTTCATCTTCATCTGAAGACCAAGATCTTCATCTTCATCTGAAGACCAGGATCTTCATCTGAAGACCAGGACCTTCATCTTCACTTGAACACCAAGACTCTTGTCTTCATCTTCATCTGAAGACCAGGACTCTCGTCTTCATCTGAAGACCAGGACTCTTGTCTTCGTCTTCATCTGAAGACCAGGACTCTCGTCTTCATCTTCACTTGAACACCAGGACTCTCGTCTTCCTGTTCATCTTCATCTGAAGACCAAGATCCTCATCTTCATCTGAAGACCAGGATCTTCATCTGAAGACCAGGACTCTCATCTTCATCTGAATACCAGGACCATCATCTTCACTTGAACACCAAGACTCTTGTCTTCGTCTTCATCTGAAAACCAGGACTCTCGTCTTCATCTGAAGACCAGTACTCTCTTCTTCATCTTCATCTGACCACCAGGACCCTCGTCTTCATGTTCATCTTCATCTGAAGACCAGGACTCTCATCTTCATCTGAACACCAGGAGCCTCATCTTCATCTTCATCTCAATACCAGGACCTTCATCTTCACTTGAACACCAAGACTCTTGTCTTCATCTTCATCTGAACACCAGGACCCTCGTCTTCATCTGAAGACGAGGACTCTCGTCTTCATCTTCACCTGAACACCAGGACTCTCGTCTTCATCTGAAGACCAGGACTCTCGTCTTCATCTTCATCTGAAGACCAAGATCCTCATCTTCATCTGAAGACCAGGATCTTCATCTGAAGACCAGGACTTTCATCTTCATCTGAACACCAGGACCCTCGTCTTCATCTGAAGACCAGGACTCTCGTCTTCATCTTCACCTGAACACCAGGACTCTCGTCTTCCTGTTCATCTTCATCTGAAGACCAAGATTTCATCTTCATCTGCAGACCAGGATCTTCATCTGAAGACCAGGACCTTCATCTTCACTTGAACACCAAGACTTTTGTCTTCATCTTCATCTGAAGACCAGGACTCTCGTCTTCATCTTCACTTGAACACCAGGACTCTCGTCTTCCTTTTCATCTTCATCTGAAGACCAAGATCCTCATCTTCATCTGAAGACCAGGATCTTCATCTGAAGACCAGGACCTTCATCTTCACTTGAACACCAAGACTCTTGTCTTCATCTTCATCTGAACACCAGGACCCTCGTCTTCATCTGAAGACCGGGACTCATCTTCATCTGAACACCAGGACTCTCGTCTTCCTGTTCATCCTCATCTGAAGACCAGGACTCTTGTCTTCATCTTCATCTGAACACCAGGACCCTCGTCTTCATGTTCATCTTCATCTGAAGACCAGGATCTTCATTTTCATCTGAAGACCAGGACTCTCATCTTCATCTTCATCCAAAGACCAGGACACTCGTCTTCATCTGAATACAAGGACCTTCATCTTCACTTGAACACCAAGACTCTTTTCTTCATCTTCATCTTCATCTGAACACCAGGACCCTCGTCTTCATGTTCATCTTCATCTGAAGACCAGGACTCTCATCTTCATCTGAACACCAGGAGCCTCATCTTCATCTTCATCTGAATACCAGGACCTTCATCTTCACTTGAACACCAAGACTCTTGTCTTCATCTTCATCTGAACACCAGGACCCTCGTCTTCATCTGAAGACGAGGACTCTCGTCTTCATCTTCACCTGAACACCAGGACTCTCGTCTTCATCTGAAGACCGGGACTCATCTTCATCTGAACACCAGGACTCTCGTCTTCCTGTTCATCCTCATTTGAAGACCAGGACTCTTGTCTTCATCTTCATCTGAACACCAGGACCCTCGTCTTCATGTTCATCTTCATCTGAAGACCAGGATCTTCATTTTCATCTGAAGACCAGGACTCTCATCTTCATCTTCATCCAAAGACCAGGACACTCGTCTTCATCTGAATACAAGGACCTTCATCTTCACTTGAACACCAAGACTCTTTTCTTCATCTTCATCTGAACACCAGGACCCTCGTCTTCATGTTCATCTTCATCTGAAGACTAGGACTCTCATCTTCATCTGAAGACCAGGACTCTTATCTTCATCTTCATCTGAAGACCAGGACTCTTATCTTCATCTGAAGACCAGGACCCTCTTCTTCATCTGAATACCAGGACCTTCATCTTCACTTGAACACCAAGACTCTTGTCTTCATCTGAACACCAGGACCCTCGTCTTCATCTGAAGTCCAGGACTCTCGTCTTCATCTTCACCTGAACACCAGGACTCTCGTCTTCCTGTTCATCTTCATCTGAAGACCAAGATCCTCATCTTCATCTGAAGACCAGGATCTTCATCTGAAGACCAGGACTCTCATCTTCATCTGAATACCAGGACCATCATCTTCACTTGAACACCAAGACTCTTGTCTTCGTCTTCATCTGAAAACCAGGACTCTCGTCTTCATCTGAAGACCAGTACTCTCTTCTTCATCTTCATCTGACCACCAGGACCCTCGTCTTCATCTTCATCTGAATACCAGGACCTTCATCTTCACTTGAACACCAAGACTCTTGTCTTCATCTTCCTCTTCTGAACACCAGGACTCTCGTCTTCATCTGAAGACCAGGACTCTCGTCTTCATCTTCACCTGAACACCAGAACTCTTGTCTTCCCTTTTCATCTTCATCTGAAGACCAGGACTCTCATCTTCATCTGAATACCAGGACCTTCATCTTCACCGGAACACCAAGACTCTTGTCTTCATGTTCATCTTCATCTGAAGACCAGGATCTTCATCTGAAGACCAGGACTCTTATCTTCATCTGAAGACCAGGACCCTCGTCTTCATTTGAATACCAGGACCTTCATCTTCACTTGAACACCAAGACTCTTGTCTTCATCTTCATCTGAACACCAGGACCCTCGTCTTCATCTGAAGACGAGGACTCTCGTCTTCATCTTCACCTGAACACCAGGACTCTCGTCTTCCTTTTCATCTTCATCTGAAGACCAAGATCCTCATCTTCATCTGAAGACCAGGATCTTCATCTGAAGACCAGGACTTTCATCTTCATCTGAACACCAGGACCCTCGTCTTCATCTGAAGACCAGGACTCTCGTCTTCATCTTCACCTGAACACCAGGACTCTCGTCTTCCTGTTCATCTTCATCTGAAGACCAAGATCTTCATCTTCATCTGAAGACCAGGATCTTCATCTGAAGACCAGGACCTTCATCTTCACTTGAACACCAAGACTCTTGTCTTCATCTTCATCTGAAGACCAGGACTCTCGTCTTCATCTGAAGACCAGGACTCTTGTCTTCGTCTTCATCTGAAGACCAGGACTCTCGTCTTCATCTTCACTTGAACACCAGGACTCTCGTCTTCCTGTTCATCTTCATCTGAAGACCAAGATCCTCATCTTCATCTGAAGACCAGGATCTTCATCTGAAGACCAGGACCTTCATCTTCACTTGAACACCAAGACTCTTGTCTTCATCTTCATCAAAAGACCAGCACCCTCGTCTTCATCTGAATACAAGGACCTTCATCTTCACTTGAACACCAAGACTCTTGTCTTCATCTTCATCTGAACACCAGGACCCTCGTCTTCATCTGAAGACCGGGACTCATCTTCATCTGAACACCAGGATCGTCATCTTCATCTGAAGACCAGGGTCCTCATCTTCATCTGAAGACCAGGACTCTCATCTTCATCTGAATACCAGGACCTTCATCTTCACTTGAACACCAAGACTCTTGTCTTCATCCTCATCTGAAGACCAGGACTCTCGTCTTCATCTGAAGACCAGAACTCTTGTCTTCATCTTCATCTGAACACCAGGACCCTCGTCTTCGTGTTCATCTTCATCTGAAGACCAGGATCTTCATTTTCATCTGAAGACCAGGACTCTTGTCTTCATCTTGATCTGAAGACCAGGACTCTCATCTTCACCAAAAGACCAGCACCCTCGTCTTCATCTGAATACAAGGACCTTCATCTTCACTTGAACACCAAGACTCTTGTCTTCATCTTCATCTGAACACCAGGACCCTCGTCTTCATCTGAAGACCGGGACTCATCTTCATCTGAACACCAGGACTCTCGTCTTCCTGTTCATCTTCATCTGAAGACCAGGATCCTCATCTTCATCTGAAGACCAGGATCCTCATCTTCATCTGAAAACCAGGATCCTCATCTTCGTCTGAAGACCAGGACTCTCATCTTCATCTGAATACCAGGACCTTCATCTTCACTTGAACACCAAGACTCTTGTCTTCATCTTCATCTGAAGACCAGGACTCTCGTCTTCATCTGAAGACCAGAACTCTTGTCTTCATCTACATCTGAACACCAGGACCCTCGTCTTCATGTTCATCTTCATCTGAAGACCAGGATCCTCATCTTCATCTGAAGACCAGGACTCTCATCTTCATCTGAATACCAGGACCTTCATCTTCACTTGAACACCAAGACTCTTGTCTTCATCTTCATCCTAAGACCAGGACTCTCGTCTTCATCTTCATCTGAACACTAGGACCCTCGTCTTCATCTTCATCTGAATACCAGGACCTTCATCTTCACCTGAACACCAAGACTCTCGTCTTCATGTTCATCTTCATCTGAAGACCAGGATCTTCATCTTCATCCAAAGACCAGGACTCTCATCTTCATCTGAAGACCAAGACCCTCATCTTCATCTGAATACCAGGACCTTCATCTTCACTTGAACACCAAGACTCTTGTCTTCATCTTCATCTTCATCTGAACACCAGGACTCTCGTCTTCATCTGACGACCAGGACCCTCGTCTTCATCTTCATCTGAATACCAGGACCTTCATCTTCACCTGAACACCAAGACTCTCGTCTTCATGTTCATCTTCATCTGAAGACCAGGATCTTCATCTTCATCCAAAGAACAGGACTCTCATCTTCATCTGAAGACCAGGACTCTCATCTTCATCTTCATCCAAAGACCAGGACCCTCGTCTTCATCTGAATACAAGGACCTTCATCTTCACTTGAACACCAAGACTCTTGTCTTCATCTTCATCTGAAGACCAGGACTCTCGTCTTCATCTGAAGACCAGGACTCTTGTCTTCATCTTCATCTGAACACCAGGACCCTCGTCTTCATGTTCATCTTCATCTGAAGACCAGGACTCTCATCTTCATCTGAAGACCAGGACTCTTATCTTTATCTGAAAACCAGGACTCTCATCTTCATCTGAAGACCAGGACTCTCATCTTCATCTGAATACCAGGACCTTCATCTTCACTTGAACACCAAGACTCTTGTCTTCATCTTCATCTGAAGACCAGGACTCTCGTCTTCATCTGAATACCAGGACTCTTGTCTTCATCTTCATCTGAAGACCAGGACTCTCATCTTCATCTTCATCCAAAGACCAGGACACTCGTCTTCATCTGAATACAAGGACCTTCATCTTCACTTGAACACCAAGACTCTTTTCTTCATCTTCATCTGAACACCAGGACCCTCGTCTTCATCTGAAGACCATGACTCTCATCTTCACCTGAACACCACGACTCTCGTCTTCCTGTTCATCTTCATCTGAAGACCAGGATCCTCATCTTCATCTGAAGACCAGGACTCTCATCTTCATCTGAATACCAGGACCTTCATCTTCACTTGAACACCAAGACTCTTGTCTTCATCTTCATCTGAAGACCAGGACTCTCGTCTTCATCTTCATCTGAACACCAGGACCCTCGTCTTCATCTTCATCTGAATACCAGGACCTTCATCTTCACCTGAACACCAAGACTCTCGTCTTCATGTTCATCTTCATCTGAAGACCAGGATCTTCATCTTCATCCAAAGACCAGGACTCTCATCTTCATCTGAAGACCAGGACCCTCGTCTTCATCTGAATACCAGGACCTTCATCTTCACTTGAACACCAAGACCCTTGTCTTCATCTTCATCTGAACACCAAGACTCTCGTCTTCATCTGAAGACCAGGACTCTCGTCTTCATCTTCATCTGAACACCAGGACCCTCATCTTCATGTTCATCTTCATCAGAAGACCTGGATCTTTATCTTCATCTGAACACCAGGACTCTCATCTTCATCTGAAGACCAGGACTCTCATCTTCGTCTGAAGACCAAGACCCTCGTCTTCATCAGAAGACCAGGACTCTCGTTTTCATCTTCATCTGAACACCAGGACCTTCATCTTCATGTTCATGTGAACACCAGGACCCACATCTTCATCTGAATGCCAGGACCCTCGTTTTCATCTGAAGACCAGGATCCTCATCTTCATCTGAACACCAGGACCCTCGTCTTCATGTTCATCTGAATACCAGGACCCTCATCTTTATCTGAGCACCAGGACCCTCGTCTTCATCTGAATACCAGGACCCTCATCTTCATCTGAATACCAGGACCCTCAACTTCATCTTAAACTGAATAGCAGGATCCTCGTCTTCATCTGAACACCAGGACCCTCATCTTCATCTTCATCTTATTAGCAGGACCCTCAACTTCATCTGAATACCAGGACCCTCTTCTTCATCTTATTACCAGGACCCTCAACCTCATCTGAATACCAGGACCCTCATCTTCATCTGAACACCATTACCTTCATCTTCATCTGAACACCAGGACCCTCATCTTCATCTTCATCTGAACACCAGGACCCTCATCTTCATCTTTATCTGAATACCAGGACCCTCATCTTCATCTAAATACCAGGACCCTCATCTTCATCTTCGTCTGAACACCAGGACCCTCATCTTCATCTGAACACCAGGACCCTCATCTTCATCTGAATACCAGGACCCTCATCTTCGTCTGAATACCAGGATCCTCGTCTTCATCTGAACACCAGGACCCTCATTTTCATGTTCATCTGAATACCAGGACCCTCATCTTCATCTGAACACCATTACCCTCATCTTCATCTGAACACCAGTACCATCATCTTCATCTGAATACCAGGACCCTCCTCTTCATCTTCATCTGAATACCAGGATCCTCATCTTCATCTTATTACCAGGACCCTCGTCTTCATCTGAACACCAGGACCCTCGTCTTCATCTTCATCTTATTAGCAGGACCCTCAGCTTCATCTGAATACCAGGACCCTCATCTTCACTTGAACACCAAGACTCTTGTCTTCATCTTCATCTGAACACCAGGACCCTCGTCTTCATCTGAAGACGAGGACTCTCGTCTTCATCTTCACCTGAACACCAGGACTCTCGTCTTCCTGTTCATCTTCATCTGAAGACCAAGATCCTCATCATCTGAAGACCAGGATCTTCATCTGAAGACCAGGACTTTCATCTTCATCTGAACACCAGGACCCTCGTCTTCATCTGAAGACCAGGACTCTCGTCTTCATCTTCACCTGAACACCAGGACTCTCGTCTTCCTGTTCATCTTCATCTGAAGACCAAGATCTTCATCTTCATCTGAAGACCAGGATCTTCATCTGAAGACCAGGACCTTCATCTTCACTTGAACACCAAGACTCTTATCTTCATCTTCATCTGAAGACCAGGACTCTCGTCTTCATCTGAAGACCAGGACTCTTGTCTTCGTCTTCATCTGAAGACCAGGACTCTCGTCTTCATCTTCACTTGAACACCAGGACTTTCGTCTTCCTGTTCATCTTCATCTGAAGACCAAGATCCTCATCTTCATCTGAAGACCAGGATCTTCATCTGAAGACCAGGACCTTCATCTTCACTTGAACACCAAGACTCTTGTCTTCATCTTCATCAAAAGACCAGCACCCTCGTCTTCATCTGAATACAAGGACCTTCATCTTCACTTGAACACCAAGACTCTTGTCTTCATCTTCATCTGAACACCAGAACCCTCGTCTTCATCTGAAGACCGGGACTCATCTTCATCTGAACACCAGGATCCTCATCTTCATCTGAAGACCAGGGTCCTCATCTTCATCTGAAGACCAGGACTCTCATCTTCATCTGAATACCAGGACCTTCATCTTCACTTGAACACCAAGACTCTTGTCTTCATCCTCATCTGAAGACCAGGACTCTCGTCTTCATCTGAAGACCAGAACTCTTGTCTTCATCTTCATCTGAACACCAGGACCCTCGTCTTCGTGTTCATCTTCATCTGAAGACCAGGATCTTCATTTTCATCTGAAGACCAGGACTCTTGTCTTCATCTTCATCTGAAGACCAGGACTCTCATCTTCACCAAAAGACCAGCACCCTCGTCTTCATCTGAATACAAGGACCTTCATCTTCACTTGAACACCAAGACTCTTGTCTTCATCTTCATCTGAACACCAGGACCCTCGTCTTCATCTGAAGACCGGGACTCATCTTCATCTGAACACCAGGACTCTCGTCTTCCTGTTCATCTTCATCTGAAGACCAGGATCCTCATCTTCATCTGAAGACCAGGATCCTCATCTTCATCTGAAAACCAGGATCCTCATCTTCATCTGAAGACCAGGACTCTCATCTTCATCTGAATACCAGGACCTTCATCTTCACTTGAACACCAAGACACTTGTCTTCATCTTCATCTGAAGACCAGGACTCTCGTCTTCATCTGAAGACCAGAACTCTTGTCTTCATCTACATCTGAACACCAGGACCCTCGTCTTCATGTTCATCTTCATCTGAAGACCAGGATCTTCATTTTCATCTGAAGACCAGGACTCTCATCTTCATCTGAAGACCAGGACTCTCATCTTCATCTTCATCTGAAGACCAGGACTCTCAACTTCATCTGAAGACCAGGACTCTCATCTTCATCTGAAGACCAGGACTCTCATCTTCATCTGAATACCAGGACCTTCATCTTCACTTGAACACCAAGACTCTTTTCTTCATCTTCATCTGAACACCAGGACTCTCGTCTTCATCTGAACACCAGGACCCTCGTCTTCATCTGAAGACAAGGACTCTCGTCTTCATCTTCATCTGAACACCAGGACTCTCGTCTTCATCTGAAGACAAGGACTCTCGTCTTCATCTTCATCTGAACACCAAGACCCTCGTCTTCATGTTCATCTTCATCTGAAGACCAGGATCCTCATCTTCATCTGAAGACCAGGACTCTCATCTTCATCTGAATACCAGGACCTTCATCTTCACTTGAACACCAAGACTCTTTTCTTCATCTTCATCTGAAGACCAGGACTCTCGTCTTCATCTTCATCTGAACACTAGGACCCTCGTCTTCATCTTCATCTGAATACCAGGACCTTCATCTTCACCTGAACACCAAGACTCTCGTCTTCATGTTCATCTTCATTTTAAGACCAGGATCTTCATCTTCATCCAAAGACCAGGAGTCTCAAATTCATCTGAAGACCAGGACCCTCGTCTTCATCTGAATACCAGGACCTTCATCTTCACTTGAACACCAAGACTCTTGTCTTCATCTTCATCTTCATCTGAACACCAGGACTCTCGTCTTCATCTTCATCTGAACACCAAGACCCTCGTCTTCATGTTCATCTTCATCTGAAGACCAGGATCCTCATCTTCATCTGAAGACCAGGACTCTCATCTTCATCTGAAGACCAGGACTCTCGTCTTCATCTTCATCTGAACACTAGGACCCTCGTCTTCATCTTCATCTGAATACCAGGACCTTCATCTTCACCTGAACACCAAGTCTCTCGTCTTCATGTTCATCTTCATCTGAAGACCAGGATCTTCATCTTCATCCAAAGAACAGGACTCTCATCTTCATCTGAAGACCAGGACTCTCATCTTCATCTTCATCCAAAGACCAGGACCCTCGTCTTCATCCGAATACAAGGACCTTCATCTTCACTTGAACACCAAGACTCTTGTCTTCATCTTCATCTGAAGACCAGGACTCTCGTCTTCATCTGAAGACCAGGACTCTTGTCTTCATCTTCATCTGAACACCAGGACCCTCGTCTTCATGTTCATCTTCATCTGAAGACCAGGACTCTCATCTTCATCTGAAGACCAGGACTCTTATCTTCATCTGAAGACCAGGACTCTCATCTTCATCTGAAGACCAGGACTCTCATCTTCATCTGAATACCAGGACCTTCATCTTCACTTGAACACCAAGACTCTTGTCTTCATCTTCATCTGAAGACCAGGACTCTCGTCTTCATCTGAATACCAGGACCCTCAACTTCATCTTCATCTGAATACCAGGACCCTCATCTTCATCTTTATCTGAATACCAGGACCTCATTTTCATCTGAACACCAGGACCTTCATCTTCATCTGAATACCAGGACCCTCAACTTCATCTTCATCTGTACACCAGGACCCTCGTCTTCATCTTCATCTCACAGGCCAATAGGAGTGCAGGTTTTAGGCAGTTTTCCTTGGTAAGGGTAGATTGGGGGGCAGTCTTACCCAGGAACAGCAAGTTATAGGATACTTTTACGAGAAGAGGGGAGGTTTGGGGGTAGTTTTCCTTCATATGGGTAGTTTAGGGGGCAGTTTTACCTGGGTCGGACAGGGCCTGGATGGTGAATTAACCTCATAAATAATTTTCTCATAAATATGACTTCTTCCTGCAGGTTTCAGGGCTCTCAGGGTGAATCTCTGCCTGATGAATGTTACAATTCTGATGTTTTTCCTCTAAACTTGATGTCTTCCTGCAGGTTTTGGTTTAATTTCTCATATTTTCCTCTAAATTTAACTTCTTCCTGCAGGTTTCAGGGCTCTCGGGATGAATCTTTACCTGATGAATGTTATAATTCTGATTTTTTTCTTATAAAGTTAACGTCTTTCTGCAGGTTTCAGGGCCCTCAGGATGAATCTCTACCTGATAAATGTTATAATTCTGATATTTTATAAATTTAGCGTCTTTCTGCAAGTTTCAGGATGAATCTCTACCTGATAAATGTTGTTATTTTGATATTTTTCCTCTAAATTTAACGTCTTTCTGCAGGTTTCAGGCCTCTCAGGATGAATCTCTACCTGATAAATGTTATAATTTTGATATTTTTCTGACAAATTTAACATCTTTCTGCAGGTTTCAGGGCTCTCGGAAAGAATCTCTACCTGATAAATATTATAATTTTGATGTTTTCTTCTAAATTTAGCGTCTTCCTGCATATTTCAGGGCTCTCGGGATGAATCTCTGCCTGATAAATGTCATAATTGTGATGTTTTTCCTCTAAATTTAGCATCTTTCTGCAGGTTTCAGGGCTCTCGGGATGAATCTCTACCTGATAAATGGCATAATTCTGATGTTTTCCTCTAAATTTAGCATCTTCCTTCAGGTTTTGGTGTAATTTCTCAGTTTTTCCTCAAAATTTAATGTCTTCCTGCAGGTTTCAGGGCTCTCAGGATGAATCTCTACCTGATAAAGGTCATAATTCTGATGTTTTTCCTCTAAACTTGATATCTTCCTGCAGGTTTTGGTGTAATTTCTCAATTTTTCATCTAAATTTAGCATCTTCCTGCAGTTTTCAGGGCTCTCAGGATGAATCTCTGCCTGATAAAAGTTATTTTGATTTTTTCCTCTAAATTTAGCATCTTTCTACAGGTTTCAGGATGAATCTCTACCTGATAAATGTTGTTATTTTCATGTTTTTCCTCTAAATTTAGCATCTTTCTGCAGGTTTCAGGGCTCTCAGGATGAATCTCTACCTGATAAAGGTCATAATTCTGATGTTTTTCCTCTAAACTTGATGTCTTCCTGCAGGTTTTGGTTTAATTTCTCAATTTTTCATCTAAATTTAGCATCTTCCTGCAGTTTTCAGGGCTCTCAGGATTAATCTCTGCCCGATAAATTTTATAATTCTGATGTTTTTCCTCTAAATTTAGGATCTTCCTGCAGGTTTTGGTGTAATTTCTCAGTTTTTTCTCTAAATTTAGCATCTTCTTGCTGGTTTCAGGATGAATCTCTACCTGATAAATGTTATTTTGATGTTTTTCCTCTAAATTTAGGATCTTCCTGCAGGTTTCAGGATGAATCTCTATCTGATAAATGTTATAATTCTGATGTTTTTCCTCTAAATTTAGCATCTTCCTGCAGGTTTCAGGGCTCTCGGGATGAATCTCTTCTTGATAAATGTTATAATTCTGATGTTTTTCCTTTAAATTTAGCATCTTCCTGCAGGTTTCAGGGTGAATCTCTACCTGATAAAAGTTATTATTTTCATGTTTTTCCTCTAAATTTAGCATTTTCTTGCAGTTTTCAGGGCTCTCGGGGTGAATGTCTACCTTATAAAAGTTATTTTGATGTTTTTCCCCGAAACTTGATGTCTTCCTGCAGGCTTTGGTGCAATTCTCAATTTTTCCTCTAAATTTAGCATCTTCCTGCAGTTTTCAGGGCTCTCAGGATGAATCTCTACCTAATAAAAGTTGTTATTTTGATGTTTTTACTCTAAACTTGATGTCTTCCTGCAGGTTTTGGTGTAATTTCTCAATTTTTCCTCTAAATTTAGCATCTTCCTGCAGTTTTCAGGGCTCTCGGGATGAATCTCTACCTGATAAAAGTTGTTATTTTGATGTTTTTCCTGTAAATTTAGCATCTTCCTGCAGGTTTCAGGGCTCTTAGGGTGAATTTCTACCTGATAAATGCTATAATTCTAATGTTTTCCTCTAAATTTCACGTCTTTCTGCAGGTTTCACTGCTCTCAGGATTAATCTCTTCCGGGTAAATGTTATAATTCTGATGTTTTTCATCTAAATTTAACTTCTTCCTTCAGGTTTCAGGGCTCTTGGGATGAATCTCTACCTGATCAAAGTTGTTATTTTGATTTTTTTCCTGTAAATTTGGCGTCTTTCTGCAGGTGTCAGGGCTCTCAGGGTGAATCTCTACCAGATAAATGTTATAATTCTGATGTTTTTCCTCGAAATTTAGCATCTTTTTCCAGGTTTCAGGGCTCTCAGGATGAATCTCTACCTGATAAAATTTGTTATTTTGATGTTTTTCCTCTAAATTTAGCATCTTCCGGCAGGTTTCAGGATGACTCTGTACCTGATAAATGTTATAATTCTGATGTTTTTCCTCTAAATTAAGCATCTTTCTGCAGGTTTCAGGGCTCTTAGGGTGAATTTCTACCTGATAAATGCTGTAATTCTAATGTTTTCCTCTAAATTTCACGTCTTTCTGCAGGTTTCAGGGCTCTCAGGATTAATCTCTTCTGGGTAAATGTTATAATTCTGATGTTTTTCCTCTAAATTTTGCATCTTCCTGCAGGTTTTTGTGTAATATCTCAGTTTTTCCTCTAAATTTATCATCTTTCTGCAGGTTTCAGGGTGAATCTCTACCTGATAAATGTTATAATTCTGATATTTTTCTTAGAAATTTAATGTCTTCCTCCAGGTTTCAGGGCTCTCAGGGTGAATCTGTACCTGATAAATGTTATAATTCTGATGTTTTTCCTCTGAACTTGATGTCTTCCTGCAGGTTTTGGTGTAATTTCTCAATTTTTCATCTAAATTTAGCATCTTCCTGCAATTTTCAGGGCTCTCGGGATGAATCTGTACCTGATAAAAGTTGTTATTTTGATGTTTTTCCTGTAAATTTAGCATCTTCCTGCAGGTTATGGTGTAATTTCTCAGTTTTTCCTCTAAATTTAGCATCTTCCTGCAAGTTTCAGGGCTCTCAGGATTAATCTCTTCCGGATAAATGTTATAATTCTGATGAATTTCCTCTAAATTTAGCATCTTTCTGCAGGTTTTGGTGTAATTTCTCAGTTTTTCCTCTAAATTTATCATCTTTCTGCAGGTTTCAGGGTGAATCTCTACCTGATAAATGTTATAATTCTGATATTTTTCTTAGAAATTTAACGTCTTCCTGCAGGTTTCAGGACTCTCGGGATGAATGTCTACCTGATAAATGTTATAATTCTGATGTTTTTCCTCTAAACTTGATGTCTTCCTGCAGGTTTTGGTGTAATTTCTCAATGTTTCCTCTAAATTTAGCATCTTCCTGCAGGTTTCAGGGCTCTCGGGATGAATCTCTACCTGATAAAAGTTGTTATTTTGATGTTTTTCCTCTAAATTTAGCATCTTCCTGCAGATTTCAGGGCTCTTCGGGTGAATTTCTACCTGATAAATGCTATAATTCTAATGTTTTCCTCTAAATTTCACGTCTTTCTGCAGGTTTCAGGGCTCTCAGGATTAATCTCTTCCAGATAAATGTTATAATTCTGATGTTTTTCCTCTAAATTTAGCATCTTCCTGCAGGTTTTGGTGTAATTTCTCAGTTTTTCCTCAAAATTTAATGTCTTCCTGCAGGTTTCAGGGCTCGGGATGAATCTCTGCCCGATAAATGTCATAATGCTGATGATTTTCCTCTAAATTTAGCATCTTTCTGCAGGTTTTGGTGTAATTTCTCAGTTTTTCCTCTAAATTTAGCATTTTCCTGCAGGTTTCAGGATGAATCTCTTCCTGGTAAAAGTTGTTATTTACATGTTTTTCCTCTAAATTTAGCATCTTCCTGCAGGTTTTGGTGTAATTTCTCAGTTTTTCCTCTAAATATAGCATCTTTCTGCAGGCTTCAGGGCTCTCAGGATGAATCTCTACCTGATAAATGTTATAATTCTGATGTTTTTCCTCTAAATTTAGCATCTTTCTGCAGCTTTCAGGGCTCTCAGGATGAATCTCTACCTGATAAATGTTATAATTCTGATGTTTTTCCTCTAAACTTGATGTCTTCCTTCAGGTTTTGGTGTAATTTCTCAATTTTTCCTCTAAATTTAGCATCTTCCTGCAGGTTTCAGGGCTCTCGGGATGAATCTCTACCTGATAAAAGTTGTTATTTTGATGTTTTTCCTCTAAATTTAGCATCTTCTTGCTGGTTTCAGGATGAATCTCTATCTGATAAAAGTTGTTATTTTGATGTTTTTCCTCTAAATTAAGCATCTTCCGGCAGGTTTCAGGATGAATCTCTACCTGATAAATGTTATAATTCTGATGTTTTTCCTCTAAACTTGTCTTCCTGCAGGTTTTGGTGTAATTTCTCAGTTTTTCCTCTAAATTTAATGTCTTTCTTCAGGTTCCAGGGCTCTTGGGATGAATCTATGCCCAATAAATGTTAAAATTCTTATGTTTTTCCTCTAAATTTAGCATCTTTCTGCAGGTTTCAAATCTCTCAGGGTGAATCTCAACCTGATAAATGTTATAATTCTGATATTTTTCCCATAAATTTAACATCTTTCTGCAGGTTTCAGGGCTCGGGATGAATCTGCCTGATAAATGTTACAATTCTGATGTTTTTCCTCTAAATTTATCATCTTTCTGCAGGTTTCAGGGTGAATCTCTACCTGATAAATGTTATAATTCTGATATTTTTCTTAGAAATTTAACGTCTTCCTGCAGGTTTCAGGACTCTCGGGATGAATGTCTACCTGATAAATGTTATAATTCTGATGTTTTTCCTCTAAACTTGATGTCTTCCTGCAGGTTTTGGTGTAATTTCTCAATGTTTCCTCTAAATTTAGCATCTTCCTGCAGGTTTCAGGGCTCTCGGGATGAATCTCTACCTGATAAAAGTTGTTATTTTGATGTTTTTCCTCTAAATTTAGCATCTTCCTGCAGATTTCAGGGCTCTTCGGGTGAATTTCTACCTGATAAATGCTATAATTCTAATGTTTTCCTCTAAATTTCACGTCTTTCTGCAGGTTTCAGGGCTCTCAGGATTAATCTCTTCCAGATAAATGTTATAATTCTGATGTTTTTCCTCTAAATTTAGCATCTTCCTGCAGGTTTTGGTGTAAGTTCTCAGTTTTTCCTCAAAATTTAATGTCTTCCTGCAGGTTTCAGGGCTCGGGATGAATCTCTGCCCGATAAATGTCATAATGCTGATGATTTTCCTCTAAATTTAGCATCTTTCTGCAGGTTTTGGTGTAATTTCTCAGTTTTTCCTCTAAATTTAGCATTTTCCTGCAGGTTTCAGGATGAATCTCTTCCTGGTAAAAGTTGTTATTTACATGTTTTTCCTCTAAATTTAGCATCTTCCTGCAGGTTTTGGTGTAATTTCTCAGTTTTTCCTCTAAATATAGCATGTTTCTGCAGGCTTCAGGGCTCTCGGGATGAATCTGCCTGATAAATGTTACAATTCTGATGTTTTTCCTCTAAATTTAGCATCTTTCTGCAGCTTTCAGGGCTCTCAGGATGAATCTCTACCTGATAAATGTTATAATTCTGATGTTTTTCCTCTAAACTTGATGTCTTCCTTCAGGTTTTGGTGTAATTTCTCAATTTTTCCTCTAAATTTAGCATCTTCCTGCAGGTTTCAGGGCTCTCGGGATGAATCTCTACCTGATAAAAGTTGTTATTTTGATGTTTTTCCTCTAAATTTAGCATCTTCTTGCTGGTTTCAGGATGAATCTCTATCTGATAAAAGTTGTTATTTTGATGTTTTTCCTCTAAATTAAGCATCTTCCGGCAGGTTTCAGGATGAATCTCTACCTGATAAATGTTATAATTCTGATGTTTTTCCTCTAAACTTGTCTTCCTGCAGGTTTTGGTGTAATTTCTCAGTTTTTCCTCTAAATTTAATGTCTTTCTTCAGGTTCCAGGGCTCTTGGGATGAATCTATGCCCAATAAATGTTAAAATTCTTATGTTTTTCCTCTAAATTTAGCATCTTTCTGCAGGTTTCAAATCTCTCAGGGTGAATCTCAACCTGATAAATGTTATAATTCTGATATTTTTCCCATAAATTTAACATCTTTCTGCAGGTTTCAGGGCTCGGGATGAATCTGCCTGATAAATGTTACAATTCTGATGTTTTCCTCTAAATTTAGGATCTTTCTGCAGGTTTTGGTGTAATTTCTCTGTTTTTTCTCTAAATTTATCATCTTCCTGCAGGTTTCAGGGCTCTCAGGATTAATCTCTGCCCGATAAATGTCATAATTCTGATGATTTTCCTCTAAATTTAGCATCTTCCTGCAGGTTTCAGGGTGAATCTCTACCTGATAAATGTCATAATTCTGATGTTTTTCTTATAAATTTAGCATCTTTCTGCAGCTTTCGGGCCACTCAGGATGAATCTCTGCCTGATAAATGTTATAATTCTGAAGTTTTTCCTCTAAACTTGATGTCTTCCTGCAGGTTTTGGTGTAATTTCTCAGTTTTTCCTCTAAATTTAATGTCTTTCTTCAGGTTTCAGGGTTCTCGGGATGAATTTCTGCCCCATAAATGTTATAAATCTGATGTTTTTCCTTTAAATTTAGCATCTTCCTGCAGGTTTCAGGGCTCTCGGGATGAATTTGCCTGATAAATGTTACAATTCTGATGTTTTCCTCTAAATTTAGCATCTTCCTGCAGGTTTCAGGATGAATCTCTACCTGATAAATGAGATAATTATAGAAGGTCTGGTTAATTTCTTGAGGTGACTGAGTATATGTTCCTGAGGGATCCTGAATTGCTGTTATGAAGGATTTTTCTTTATTGTGCTGGAGTTGGTTCGCCAGAAATTTTCCTGATTTATTATTGTGTTCGAAATCATTATATCTTAGTTGTTGTAATAAAAACTCTGTTTTCTTGGATAGGATATTATCGAGGTTTAGTTTTGCATTTTGTAGTTCGGACCATAATTGATCACTTGGGTTTATTGCATAATTCTCTGTAAGTTGTTTAATTTTTTCTTCAATTTCTTTCTCTGTTTGTAGATCTTTTTTTTTCTTGTATGAGGAGTACAATATTATTTTACTTCTGATTACGGCCTTTCCAGTTTCCCAAAGCAAAGATGGTGATAAGTCATTAGAGTCATTGTTTTTTAGAAAGTCTGCCCACTCACTCCTTATTACTCGATCAAATTCTGGATCTTTGAGTAGAGAGATGTTGAGGCGCCAAGTCTGAGGAGGTTTAGGGATGGAATCTGTTTGCAGGCTGAGAGATATTGGTGCGTGGTCGCTGATAACGATTGGGTGGATTTTAGTGGTAACTTTATGTGCAGTTATTTAAGAGGAAAAAGTCAATTCTTGAAAATGTTTTGTGCACCGCAGAGAAAAACGTATAGTCCCTCTTTGTAGGGTTTTTGAGTCTCCAGACGTCGTCTAGTCCAAAATCTTTCATATAATCATGTATAACTTTAACTGATTGTGATTGTTTTACATGTATTGGACTATTAGATCGATCTACTGAAGGGTTTAAAACTATGTTGAAGTCACCACCGATAATAGTTGTTGAGTTAGCAGATAAGTCTGCTAAGTGAGAGAAAACAGTGTGAAAGAAGGCTGGCTCGTCATTATTCGGAGCATAGAGGTTTACAATAGAATATAATTTATTACAGATTGTTGCCTGGATAATAATATATCTGCCCTCTGAGTCCGTTACAGTACTGTTTAAAGTGAATGGAATTCTCTTATGGACTAGAATGGAGACCCCTCTTTGTCTGCTGTTATAACAAGATGAAAAGATAATACTATAATTCGAGTCTGATAAACATTTTTCTTCCGACTGTAGTAAATGCGTTTCTTGGAGGAGCAAAATATCTGCTTTTAATTTAGAGACATAGTCCATGATTTTAACTCTTTTTGTTTGTGAGCGTATGCCATGAACATTCCAGGCTACGATATTAAACTTGAACATAGAGAGAGAAGATGTTCTGTCACTGAGTATGTAGTAATATAATATAACATCTGTGTGTGTCCTTGTGAGCTGTCTGTTGCTGTCTGTGAGCTGTGAGTGTTGGAGAGAGATGCATACAGCAGGTCAGGATCTATATATACATTATATAATAGCACATCATTGCCTGGAAAACTATCAACAAACACATTATAAAACATACAAGCACAATAAACATGGGGGGTACATAGAGTGTGAGTGAGAGTGTGGGGGGTGAGTGTGTGAGAGGGGGAGAGCTAAAGGGAGACATATAGAGAGCAGAGATGAAAGTTTTCCGGGTTTTCCCGGAAATCCGGGATTTCAAATTTTGTGAGTTCATTTCCGGGAATCTGGGAAAATTGATCGAAGTTTTCAGTGAAAATCAGAATTTGATTGATAGTATTCTTTTTGAAAATCTTATTCTTATCGCTAATGCGTTGTTTGTTGTTTATATTCCTGTACGGAGGCAGCCATTTTGAATCTCGTTCATTGACGCGATTCCAATCTAATGCTGAATACATTGCTGCGAGAATTTGCGAGAGCGGATGCACTGAATAGCGCCAGTTTTGAGTACAAAGGAGAGATGAATCATTGAATAGCGCTCATTGAATAGACGACCTTTGCTTTTGTGTAAATGTAATGACCCGTACCTGTCAGGACAATGTTTAAACAGGTAGACAGGTACGCTGACGTGCGTGCTATAGACGCGACAGTCAAGAACGCGTTCCGGTGGTCGTGGTTAGAAGAGAAAGATACGAACGGCGATTTCTTGTCTGAATATATCAGGAAATTAGACAAACCAGGTACGTTTTTTTAAATTTTACAAAAATAGATATCAATATATTGATAGTTTACTGTGTCTTAAGGTTCCTGTCTTAATGATATTATAATATAATCCTTATAATAGATTAGTGACACATCTAGAGTATGAAATGATTAATATATGAAATATGGGGGACTAAACTACTGAATAGTTTACATTACTGAACATGTTAACAGGAATGTTTCCGCATTTTTATTAACATTTTCACAGTTTTGTGCTATTCTTTTAATGAGGGAAGGGGGTTATGAAATTCTGGGCTTGGCCCTGAGGGGAAGTTCTGCCGAAATTTTTTTCAGGTCAGGACTTAGAATATTTTTCTTTTTGAATGAATATTATTTGTGCATGTTTTAGAAAAGAAAGATACGAACGACGATTTCTTGTCTGAATATATCAGGAAATTAGACAAACTAGGAACTTTTTTTTGTATTTTACAAAAATAGACCTCAATTTTTTCTGTTTTTTTTGAGTGAATAGATATCATTTGTGCATGCTTTTGATAAGATAGACTCCATTGAAGATCTATATTGTTTGGTCATTTTTAAATTTTTATCTTCATTGAATATTGCGTGGTCATTTTAATTTTTTATATATATTCTTATTGTTAAAGACTATAATGCTATGTTAATTTAATTGTAACAATGACACTATTATAATTTATTATTCGGCACTCGCATAAGGCTGCCTTCGGCAGCCTCTTGGAGCACCTTCAGCGCTCACTTGGCAAAGTTGCTTAGAAAAAAAATTTTCAGGGTTTTTTGTCAACAGCCACTTTCATCTCTAAGAGAGGGAGAAAAGTAGAAGGAGGAGGGGGTTCTCCAGTGGGGAGTGTAGATTAGGAGAGTGAGACATTTACACCTGTGAGATTTTTTTTTTTTTTTTGATAATACTTTCTAGCATAAATGACTAAGTGATATATTAAACGTTTAAGCCAGTTTTTTTTTTTTTTTGTTTGTTTGTTTTTTTTTTTAGAAGAGCCAGGGGGTATCATTTCAAAGCACGTTAACCACTGACAATATTTTTTTTTTAAAAGGAAGTAACGGGATCCGACCTGGTCAAAACAAACAATATATTTGTGTGATTTGTGTCTTCCCAAACATCCTGGCTGGTTTAGAAATGGCAGAAGATACTTTTAATGATGTCGCAGAGGAAGACTAGAGTGAATTGTGGTGTTTGATAGTATTTGACTTAATGACATGTTCCTAATCCACCTTAGAGTACATGTAGGCTAAATATACAAATATGGCAGCACAATATCTTCAGAGTCCAACAGGAATATCTGTAGCTGTAACGTTCAAATGTGACTGTAGTCACTTCAATACCTCCAATAGGTGCTTATGGCTCACTGTGTAGAACGAATAAACCATTGTTTGTTTTGACCAGATCAAATCCCTTTACTTCCCTTCCCCCTTTTTTTTTTTTTTTTTTTTTTTTTTAATATTGTCAATGGTTAACGTGCTCTGAATGACGGTTAGGACGTGGATGACTGAACGAGTTTTTATTGTTTTCTGAGTGACTAGTTTAAACAACGTGGTCTCAGTTTGTTCCGATGTATTTTAGCAAATCCGGCTGATGTTCTGCTGCGTGTTGTTCTGATGGGAGGCTGCTGAGGGTCTGAGTGTTTCTGAGAACAAACCCGAGTTAAACCTGAAGTTCTGCTCTGGATCTGTTCCACTGAACACACAAACTAACACACAACACAGCAGTGGACGTGCTTCTATGTTGTGGGTTTTCTTGGTGAGACAATAAATAGTTTTCTGACCCGTTCTTAACCAGGAAGCCTGTGTTAAGTTGTGACTATCCCCAGTTGACATGGACGTGTTTCCTGAACAATCACCAGGTGTTAAACACCTGACAGGATGACAGTGATCTAGATAGATGAAGCAGAAAGCTTGCAGAGCTGATCGGTAGCATAATGAGTAAAACGGTGGTCTCGTAATTTTATCGCTGGATTACGTGGTTTCGAATCCTCTCACCGTACTTGAAAAATACGTGTTTTTATTTCAGCCCGCACATTTCTTTTTACTGTCTGTAGATCATATTTACATGGATATAGACTTTATTAAGCAGTGATGCCGACGTTTTTCGGCGACGTCTTCTTTATCTGGTATCTTTATTTCACGTAAATCCAGGTCTGATCGTGACGAATCTGCGAACGAAACATCTGGAGACGGAAACTATCGCCAGTTAACCTGATCACCAGTTAAACTGGAACACCGGGATACTGTCTCTCTGTTCGCATGACAATAAACGGAGATCTGCCGTCTTTCTCCAAGGAGTATTCAGTCTCTGTACCTGTCTTAGCTCACCACGCTACATTGGTGGCAGCGGTGCTGCGACTGGACTCACTTTTCTGCTTATTTTGTTGGAGACTATTTGTTCGGACTGTATGTTTGGAGGCCCTAAGGACGAGGACGACTATGGGAAGTACAGAGCTGCATGGACTGAGGAGGTCTGTAATGTGAAGTAGTTTGCGATGACATGCTTCAAATCAATGCAATTTATAGCCGAAATAAAGTGCTCAAAACTGTGGGTTTTAATAACTTGGTCTTTTGTGCCCTCTACAGTCACAAGTGAAAAATGACACTTTTACTTTTAATACATTGTACATATCATTAATTGTAACTGTGGGAAAGTAGGTGTCTGCAGTATTTTTTTTGCTACTGTAGATAAAACTGTGGATTTACTTTTAATGTGTACGTGAAACAGCTGTAATATGGATGTATGAACAGGCAATGATGAAAGCAGGAGTCCAGGTCATATTCAAAGAAAGAACAACTGTAAATACATTGACTGTTTCTATCCATCGCATACACTGAATCAGTAAAACACAAACTGCACCACATTCTGGCTGTTGCTGAACAAACAGGTTGAACATTACCACATCTTTTATATTGTAGCTGATATTTTACCAAACTCAGGATATAGATCAGTTTTGACTTTTATTCTTTTGTGTCAGTGTCCTCATAGATATTTTTTTTTTGTGATTGTAAGACCAAAAGAAGCTTCTCTTTCTGTCTCACCTTGTAGAAAATGGAGGCAAAAAATCTATTTATTACCTACTTTTTCAAATTTATTTTTTCCTCTTCACTACTGATAATGGGAAGTTTAGAAAACACTGTTGTTCATGTTTGCCAACCAACTGACCAGCAACACAACAGCAAAATTACAACATACCACCTGCTTTTACTGTCATCAGTGATGTTTAATATTTTTCAGTGATGGTCCTACATTTCCCAGAACGCATTTCTTTGAGATCTCCTAAATCAGGGGTGTTAAACACGCGGCCTGTGGGTCAAAACCGGCCCTCCAGAGGGTCCAATCCGGCCCGCAGGACGACTTTGTAAAGTGTAAAAATTACAAAGACATTAACTGCAAATTGAAAATTTGTAAAACTGCAAATTTAAAATAATTTCTAGACCATGACAAGTTATTTTGATTTTAAGGTAAAATACTAGATTGCTCATTGTTATTTTGTATCTCATTTTTGTAATATTTTGTTTTGTTTTGTTGTTTTTGTCTTTTTTTGTCTGACTTTATCATTTCTCATGTTTTTTGCCTTTTTGTGTTTCTTTTTGTCTCGTTTCTGTTTTTTGTCTAAGTCTTGTCATTTTGTTTCATTTTTTTGTTTTGTTTCTGTCATTTGTGTAATTTTTTTGGTCTCTTTTTTGTTTTTTTGTAGAGTCGTTTGTCTCATTTTTGTCATTTTGTGTCAGTTTTTGTAATATTTTGTCTTGTTTTTTTTGTGTTTTTCGTCTGACTTTTGTCGTTTATGATCATAAAGTAAAACACTATATTATTCAGTTCCAGATACCTGAGGCTAAATGTTGTGTTTCCTTTGTAGACACTCTGTGATCTGTAAGTTGTAATGTGTAAATGATAAACTGAGGCATAATGTTGTTGAAATTGAATGTATTTTTCGTAAGGAATTTCAAGTTGTTCATAATGTTTTGTAAAAACATAATTCCTTAAATGTGAACATTTTCAGAATGTACTTTTTTTTGCAAAAAAAAAAAAAAGGAAAATTTGGAAGTATGGCCACTTATAGGTTATTATGCTCTGATTTTGCTGGTCTGGCCCACTTCGGCCCGCACGTTTCTTTTTACTGTCTGTAGATGATATTTACACGGATATAGACTTTAAGTAGTTATGCCGACGTTTTTTCGGCGAGGGTCTTCTTTATCGAGTATCTTTATTTCACGTAAATCCAGGTCTGACCGCGACGAATCTGCGGACGAAACATCTGGAGACGAAATCTATCGCCAGTTAACCTGATCACCAGTTAAACTGGAACACCGGCTTTTATTCGGACTACAGAGCCGCTGGAGTTAACCCGGAATTCGTAAGTAACTAAATAAACATTATGTGATTCCAAACCGCCGTGTGTAAGGTGTATTAGAGTGTAAAAATAGGTTAATGTGTTAAATTAAACCGGTTCAGAGAGCTGGGCAGGCTGCAGCTGCTGTGGCCATTAGGTTGGTGTTTCTTTTGACGAGGGAAAAACTAGAGCATCCAACAACACTAAAAAAATCACTTCTCCATGTTAATTTTGTGTTGGCCTCACAGCAGTGTATAAAGAATAACACATTAAACTCATTACCTCAACTAGGGTTGCCACCTTTCAGAAATGAAAAATAAAGAACGGCCGCCACGGTTCAATAAAGTTCACAGATTCAGACTTCCGGCATCAATAACTCGTTAAATATACTTTGTCAAAACATAAACGATGCCTCTTTCCCATCATTGTAAGGTAGACATTGTGCTACAAGCCCAGTTTGATCAAAAGTAGCTGTCTTTCAAGTTGCAGGAATAACATTGGTATCAACAGGAGCCAGTTGAAGCTGCAGTGATTTTGGAGACACTACAAAGTACAAGATTGAAGTTATTGAATATTTGTGTCTCTCTTCGCTGTTGCAGCGGTTTTTGCAGTTTGCAGACCGTACCTGTTCACAGCCTGCTGTGCATTGACACCAATGTTATTTCTGCAGCTTGAAAGACAGCTGCATCATTTGTGGCTGTTTACAGGAAAAGCTGATTACCCAAATGCAGTACAACGAAATGGTATGGGTACAATCTCATATAGAAGATATCCTGGTGGATCTAATAGGATATACCGTTGAAGTGAGGAGCCTGTTTAAAAGCAGGGACTTCTCTTCAGGAATTCTCTGGCCGTCCTGTAGGGTATTTCCTCCACAGAGGAATTTTTGGCAACTCTGTAGTGGTTTGACACAAATGACACAAAAATAATTGACTGAAACAGCAATAAATGCTTGAAAGGTTATCTTTAAAATCTGAAAATTATTTCCAAACTCTATCAAGTGTCTTTTGTCATTTTGAGTTAATTTCATGTTGAACAAATCTGGAGTCATTTTGGACCAATTTCAAGTAATTATGGACAGTTATTGGGTCATTATTTTTAACAACTTTCATTGCATTTTGGACAAGTCTATGTTACCTGAGACAAGTTTTAAGACATTGTGATTCATTTCAGACACACTTTGAGACATTTTGACAATTTAGAACCATTTCATACAGTATTTATGTTGCAACCATTTTTTTTTGCATCCTTCTGGACAGGTTTATGTCATTTAGGAACATATTTGTCATTTTGCAAATGTTAACATTCCAAGTCATTATTATTATTATTTTTTTTTAGTTTTATTTTTTTTAGGTTTTATATTGAAGAGGGGGATAGAGAGAGAGGGGAGGATAGAAAGGAAAGATAGAGGGTAGGGGTGAAATAGAGAAGAGTGAAAAGATAGAGAGGTGTGAGTGTAGAAAGGGAAGAAAGTGTAGGGGTGAGATAGAGAGGGGTGAAAACATGGAGAGGGGTGAGGGTAGAAGCAGGAGTGAGAGCAGAGGGGAAAAAGGGTGAGGACAGAAGCAGGAGTGAGAGCAGAGTGAAAAAGGGTGAGGAGAAGGGAGAGAAAGGAGGAGACATTATGGTGGCTGTCAGCTTGCAATCAGCCGCCTCACTTCTTGTGCCACCAGCTCCAGCGACCTTTCTTCCTCTCAGTCTTGTCATCTTTGTCTTTGTGTTCTTTGTTCTTTGTCTTGTCTTTTTGCTCTGCTCTCTGCTCTCCATCTTTGCTTGGGTTCTGCTCAACGGTTGGCCCAGGCTTCTTGGTCCTTCTCAGGAAGCTGAAGCATCCCGTCTTCTTTTTTGTCAGCAACTCCTGCATGGCTTCATTTTCCTCCTGCAGTTCGTTTTGTGTCTTCAAGGAGGTCGATCTTTTTCTTTCTGCAGCGTGATCTGCTGCTGCTGTAGGTCCAGTCTCTCTGCAGCCTCTTTTCTATGTTCCTCCTGAAATGCGCAGAGGGAGCGCAGAGAGACCAGCCACCGAAGCCTGGAGTCGTTGGATTTCGTTCTGCCTGCAGGCTGGCTAGACTTGGCGTTGTTGTTCTTCTTCAGTCTCCAGTGCAGCTTCTGCCTGGACTTTAGTCAGCCATGAGCAGTCTGAACTTTTTGTCCACTCCCTCTGTTTGGTCTTGAGCAGCACATCTCTTTCCATCAAGAGGTCCTCCTTCTCCTCCAGGATCTGCTGCTTTCTTGCTGCAGCTGTTGGTTCTCCTTCAGAAGGGCCTCCTTCTCTGACAGGAGTGTTTCAAAATCCATCTGAAGGTTTTTGTGCTCCAGCTGAAGTAGCTTTTGCTGGTCTGCTGCCTCCTTTCTGGCTTGGTCCAGACGTGATTGGAGCTCTATGTGTCTGGAGAATCTCTGCAGACATGCCCTTTTCGCTCCAGGGCCGTTGCCTGGTCTCTGCTGGGTCTGCAGCTCCTGTGGGTTGGTCCAGAGTTTAGAGGAGAGACTCTTGTTGTTCCTCTCAAGTCTTGAGATCTCTTTCTCATACAGAAGTTTGGTCCTGCTGCAACTTCAGGTTCCTCTCTTGAAGCTGTTTTATCTTGTCTTTCAGTGTTTTTCAGCTCGTCCTGGTTTTGGAAGGTTGCCTTCCACAGATGCAGCTCTGCATGCAGTGCTGAACATCCTTGTGCTGGCTCTTTGGGTATGTTGGGCCCATCGTAGTTTAAGTAGTGTTTGAAGTGTTTCAGGTTCTCGAGTGGTTGGAGAAAAGTCCTCAGTTGTCTTCTGGGAAGTTCCTGGGAGTGCTCTGATTGTCTGAAGAAAGTCGACAGATTTATATGTTTCAGATCGGCATGTATGGACGTCGTTCTGACGTCCTGATGTGTTGTGACATCATAATGTGGTGTGACATGTCGTCCTTCGATGCTGTTGTAAGCGAGGTGTTGTTGTAAGCGGGTGGTTGTTGTAGCGCGCATCGCGCCTTCCCCTGTTTGGTTTTTTTTTTGTTTGGGTTCCCACGCTCTGGGGTGTTGTCATTGAAGGCCAGACCGGTGTTCCAGTTTAAAATGGTGATCAGGTTAACTGGCGATAGTTTCCGTCTCCAGATGTTTCGTTCACAGATTCGTCACGATCAGACCTGGATTTACGTGAAATAAAGATACCAGATAAAGAAGACCTCGCCGAAAAAACGTCGGCATCACTGCTTAATAAAGTCTATATCCATGTAAATATCATCTACAGACAGTAAAAAGAAACGTGCAGGCCGAAATAAAAAACACGTATTTTTCAAGTACGGTGAGAGGATTCGAAACCACGTAATCCAGCGATAAAATTTACGAGACCACCGTTTTACTCATTGTGCTACCAATCAGCTCTGCAAGCTTTCTGCTTCATCTATATAGATCACTGTCATCCTGTCAGGTGTTTAACACCTGGTGATTGTTCAGGAAACACGTCCATGTCAACTGGGGATAGTCACAACTTAACACAGGCTTCCTGGTTAAGAACGGGTCAGAAACTATTTATTGTCTCACCAAGAAAACCCACAACATAGAAGCACGTCCACTGCTGTGTTGTGTGTTAGTTTGTGTGTTCAGTGGAACAGATCCAGAGCAGAACTTCAGGTTTAACTCGGGTTTGTTCTCAGAAAACACTCAGACCCTCAGCAGCCCCTCCCATCAGAACAAACAACGCAGCAGAACATCAGCTGGATTTGCTAAAATACATCGAACAAACTGAGACCACGTTGTTTAAACTAGTCACTCAGAAAACAATAAAAACGTCGTTCAGTCATCCACGCCTAACCGCATTTCAGAGCCACGTTAAGGTCAGGTGAATGCACATAACAGTTACCCTTCTCCATACATTTTATATAGTTCTCTTTGGCTGTCGCCACAAGGCAAAAGCCTGAAAAGCTGTGGTGGTGTCAGAGTTGGACATATGGGGTGATAATTATTGAACACAATACACCGTCGACTCCCATTGCAGTTACTGCTTTCATTGTTTGAATTTAAATGTATTATTTTACAACTACAGATAAGATATTCATTGAAATGCCAAATGTAAAATATGTAACCTGTAAATATATTCTTCAAGTCCATATAACAAAACTGATTTAATACGGGAAAGCTTAAATATCTCTTGTTGATCAGAATTCTTTTTTAGTTGATTTAATTTACAATCACTGCAGCACTGATTAATTACCTTGTCACAGAAATTTTTATACAATAGAAATTTCTGTCAATGTTTCAATTGAGTATAGACACTCTGCAACACCACTTTAACCACCAGTCCTTTCAACTAAAAGTCACAGTGACTTGTGCAGCAAGTCCCACTTACATTGTTCTCAGGAAACATATCTATTTAACAGAAATTCGTCTAATTCATGTTACCAACATCACTGCATTCTCTTGTAACTGCAGTCTTCTTTCGGTCCTTCCGAGAGGATCTGGTGGCAGTAATTCTGTCTGTCCTCTCCATCTGAGAGAAATGGCATGTTAGTATAATGAAAATACAGGACATTTTGCATTTAGTGCTTCTCTTTACACTTCAGTCTTAATCGCATGAACTCACCCCAGTCATCATCGTCTTGTTGAAGCTTTTGTTTATGTACAGCTTTCTTTCATCTCTTAACACGCCATTTTCTATCTTTTTCATCTGTTAAAGAACACAGCCATATGGTAAAATAGTGATACAGTAGATGCAGTTTTACAACAAGGCCAATAATACATAAGAGCATGAGCCTCAGAAAGGTTTTTATGGGTGTAGCAACTTTTGTTTAGACATGTATTAATAGTTTTTAAACTTTACCTTGTTTAAACAACTCTACATGCATAATTTTGACTATTTGCCATTAGCTGTAAATTTTCTGCTTCAGAAAATCCTCTGAAAGCCACCTCCTTTGTCAATATCGGTTTACGGTCATTTATGTTGAAAAGATGTGAAAACAAATCAAATCTCTCATTAGAAATGCAAGATTTGAAAGTTGCTAAGCAGAGGGAGCTGACTTTGTTGTATTCATGCTAACATGATAATAGATTATTGTTCTACAAAGTATTAAAATTCACTTCATATATATTAACAGTAGAGCTGGCTCACTAGGCCAAGATCAGTAAACCTTGTTCAAGACACAACATTACCAGAGGTGAAGACAAAACTACACCATTTAGTCAAGTGTAGCCTCTCTGCATGTTGAAGAGGACAAGAATAATAAAAACGTACTGAACCTTCATAGAAGGAGATTTTTACTTCTGCATACCGTGCTCAGAGTCACCGCTGTCTTCATCATCACCATCATCTTGTCTTGTGGTTGCAATCCTCTTTGGTTTGTTAACAGCTGAGCTTCCTGAAGTTGAGTGTAGCTCCTGTCTATCTGTGAAAGATGTCATTAGCACCATAAAAATACTAAACTCAACCAAACTGATTGTTGACACTTACATATTGCAGTGATAGTAGAGCCTTAAAGGTGCATTTCTAATGATACTGTCAAAAGCTATGGCAGGCTGCAGAAAACATAGTTACGTTCTCTATTTCCATTTACAATAATATATGTAAGTTTAGACCTTATCAACCAAGTTAATCCAGTGAAATAGGATCCATGTCAAATTAAAGCTGCAAGCAGTGTTGGACGGGTCCTCGCATCCTTGCCGGTCGGCGAATCCACGCATGTCCACCAGGCGGCGCTGCGACTGAGAGTGCATGTCGGCCTGTGGATGTGATAAGGGCTGGAGTCTGATCACACATGTAAAATATCGGGCAGATTGGAGCATGTTCAGGCCACTTACAGAGCTTTTCCTGTCCATCCACCAGGTGGCACTGCGACCGAGAGTGTTTATTGGCTTATGGATGTGATCACGGTTGGACTCTGATCACACATATAAAATTTCAGGCAGATCGGACCATGTACAGGCTAGTTATAGAGCATTTCCTGTCCATCCAACAGGTGGCGCTATGACTGTGGCTGTATTTCAGTATGTGAATGTCATCAGGGCAGGACTCTGATCACACATGTAAAATTTCAGGCAGATTGACAGATGTACAGGCCAGTTACACAGCATTTCCTATTTCATGGCAAAATGTCAAAATTCCTCTGGATGCCATTTTCACGCCCCCATATTACATTTGAGACTGGTCCATCTGAGCTTGTCACATCTGACTCTGGCACATTTCAGCAGCAGGAGATGTGCAGAGTCCAGCAGGTTTTGAGCTCATGCTGACTCTCAGCATGACATTGCAATGCACAAAATATTATGCATTGCACATTTTTATATTGTGGTGTTGTATATAGTTGTGTTCACATTGTTTCAATATAGTTGCTGTCTATTGTATATATTAATCTCCTGTATTTCTTTGTGTGTTTGTGTTATACCCAATTCATCTGTAAATTTTGTAATAAATCTGACCTTTATTTCTGCAGAAGTGCTTTTGGTGTTTTTTTTTACATAAATATCTGTATGGGAGAATGTGTTTACAACAATACATATAATTGTATGCTTTTAAGTGCTGCCAAGTCTTTTGAATGTGTGCGTGAATGCAGTGTTTTGAGCGTACATATTACCTTTTATGATGAAGGAATGGATGTAGATCTGCTAATGTGTATGGAGTTTGAATAATTGAAAATTCTAGGTCTATGGATGTGTGGGTTTTTGTAAGAGTATATGGTGCAGTTATACATTGAAATAACAAAGACAGGTCAGGTCAAAAAATGGTCATTTATTTGAGTTTTTTTAAAAGTTATTTTTCATTTTGTGGTGGGGTGGAGGCTGACACTGTCTCATTCTCACTTCCAAGTTCTGTTACATCTGTGTGGACATAAAGAAGATGCAATTGTAAACATAATAGTACATTCATATTTGAGTCATGCATATTGCAAATGTATTGGTAATGATGTAGTTTATATATAGTACCAGTACTGACCTATATTGTCCATGTAAAAGTCTAACTCCTCTTCCAGCTGAGAAAGTTGACTTTGCAGCCTTTTTTTCTCCTCCTCCAACCATTGTTGGGTTTGGATTGCAGCCCTGGTCCTCCTGTTGCTGGCGTTGAGTGTGTTAATACTCACTGAAGCTACGTTCAGGACTGTTGCTTCCAGCTCTTCTTTGCTGACATCTTCATCAGTGCAGGCATACTGTAGGCAAATCATATATTTATAAATACAGCATCATCATGGTGTAAACAATAATGAACAGGGCCTCATTGATTTGTACAAGTTAGAGCACTTAAGTTGAAATCTGTGTGATTTTAAAGGAAGTTGAATAATTTGCCTTCTAGAAGCATCAGTTTGTCCCATAGAGGGCTGTCCTCCAGACAGTCAACCTGGGGAATGCTGGAGGAAGAGGGGGACGGAGAGGTATGAGCTGCAGGTTTCTTCGCCATTTTCGTTGTCAGTACGTTTTTCAATATGTATACTCTTCCATACTTGCGCTCTACGTAATTTTTCTGAAAAACTACACATGTATAGAAAAGCTCCAAGCCTCAAATCGGTCAAGCAAATAATTTGTTCCTTTTTTTTAAAAAAAAAAAAAAAACAAACATGCGCATGGATGGTAGCTGAATTTCAACTGTGAGCTCAAACAGACAGAAATCTTAATTACAGCTGTCAAGTGAAAAATGTAATTGTCTTAATCAAAATAATAAGGTGTGATTAGTCATCATTCATTGCAGCCTATTATTGTGATAAACAAGTAACAAATTTAAAAACAAATTTGAAATACTCAAATTTACTTGTACTTTGTGGGGAAATAAAACAACAGTTTCTTCTGCTCTGTTTATTTTAGCTAGTCTTTCATAAACTAGCAAACATAAAGCTATTGGTAAACTGGCAGTAGCCACTCACTCTGGCTCTTATTTAGAATGAGAGGCTTTTCTCATGTAGGCAAATGCACTGGACACAGAGAAAAGGAGATCTGTGTAAGCAGAGGAGTTACTAATCACTTCTTTCACATTTTATCACAAACTTCCTTTCTGATTAAAGCATTTGTTTCTGATCCATTTTCGTTACTTTTAATCCATGAGAGAGATGTCTCTCAGAGCAGAGCATGTGTGAAGATGGTGACAGGCAGCTGTCTGTCAGGCTGCAGCAGCTCTGTTCACAGATACAGAGCCAGGAATGCTCAGAATTGTGGTTCTTTTTAAAATATTTTTTAATTACTGGTATAATTACTCTTATTCTCTTCTGTGGAAAGCTGAGAAGGACGTTATGAAAGATCGCAGTAAAAAGCCCTGGTGAATGGATGTACACCATGTATGTATGTGCTTTTGTGTACCGTTACCTTGGAAAGTACTGGTAAAGTACCCAATCTCTGTATCTCTGGATGGTAAATGACGGTGGTGCCTCTCTGGTGAACTGTGGCAGGATGAGTGGGACTCCTGTCCAAGCACCTCGTCTTCTCTGGATGATGGTGATGATGATGGTTTGTAGTCTACATCAGATCCACTGTGGCTGGATAACAGAGACTCCTCTGTGAGCATCTCATCTCTCCTGGATGGTGATGGTGCTGATGGGGGGTTTATCAGGTCCATCACCACACCTCCCTTCGACAGGTGTCTGTTCACCTGCTGAGGGGCAGTGGTCCTTTTTGGCCTTCACAGCAGGGCAACAGAGGGAAAAACAGGGGAAATGATCAATTATGCAGATACATTAGTGTATTATTATTACTGCATGACACTGTGGGGTCTTTAAGCAGCTCCTTCAGTAGCAGACTGAGACATCCACCCTGCAAGAAGGAACGCTATCACAGGTCCTTCATTCCATCTGCTGTAAGACTTTATAACATCAGGATCAATGGCTGATGTTAACATAAACTGGACTATATCATATCATCTTAAATCATGGTAAAATCTGCAAACAATTCCTTGCACTGCTGGCATTTTTCTGCACTTTCACAGTTACATTTATTCCACAAGCCACTTCATGCTGATGTCACTTATAGTGTAGTAAGACTGTATTTATTCATTTTTCATTCTTCATTCTTGTATATGCTGGATATATTATTGTTGTTATAATTATTATCTTTACTGTACATATGGTTAGTGCTACTCTGAAAGATTTTTGCTGCTGTAACACTGGAAATTTCCCCTGACCTGGGGAGTAATAAAAGACCATCTTATCTTATTGTTCAGTATGAAACCTTTACATTGCCAACGAAAGGCCTACATCTCTACATCTACCTACCTGTGAAAATTACCTGAGTTTCCCTGTCTAAACAACATGTGGCACGTTTCTTCTTGCTGGACTCTGGCCTACATATGACTGTCTAAACATTTTAAACATTTTAGTCAAATTTTAGTCAAGGAAACAATCTAACATTTCAGTCATATTTTAGTCATTTTTTCTTGCTTTCTCTCATTCAATTAGGCTTATAATCCTCTGTAGAAACAAATTTGTTTGCATGCATTTTTTCCAGAACATGTCAGACAGTTTGATCTGACTGACTAAAACTACAAGGACAGCTGCTTCTTCCAGCCTCCACAATCCAGACAATTGTAGAAGAAATGCAAAATGTCCATGAGTTGGGAGAGGATTACGCTGTAGGTAAACTCAGAGCACTTTTGAAAAATGACTTGACTCTTACAGATGATGTTATTGCTAAAATCTGTGATTGTATTGTATTAAGCACTCAGATCTGTTCTCTGCATGTCACAAGGGACTGCTAAGAACAGCATATTCCAGAGGTCAGGTTTTCAAAATATATGTTCAAATATATAGAGCCTATGAAAATACCATTAGGAAATGATGAGAACATGATAGAAAAGTTTGCTCATTACATACCTGTGATGAAAACATTGAAAGGTTTGTTAGAGTCTGAATTATGAAAAAATTCGATTGCTCAACAGTCGTGTGAAACTAAGTCAGAGCTGTGGGACATAAATGATGGACAAAACTTTAAGTCTAACCAGTTCTTCAATGACAATCCAGGATGTTTGAAACTGATTCTATACCAGGATGCGTTTGAAATTGTCAACCCCCTTGGCTCGGCAAAAAAGAAACACAAGGTTGTTGCCGTTTATGTTTCTGTGGCAAATTTACCGACTCATATCCACTCCAATATTAATCACGTCTCTCGTTTTACTGTGTACTGAAAATGACCTGAAATATTTTGGAATTGCCAAGGTTTTTTCAGAGTTGTTGACTGATTTAAAAGTCTTGGAAGAGAATGGAATAAATGTTGAGGGTGAAACTGTCAAAGGAGCTCTCTATTGTGTTGCTGGGGACAATTTGGGTTCGCAGAACATCGGTGGCTTCACTGGAAAACTTCAGTCGTGCTCCTTACTTTTGCAGGTACTGTGAGATTACAAGGGATGAGTTCATGAGTGATCCAAATTTTTGCGGCCCACCAGCGTACTGAAAATTATGATACTGCGATTAATGGTTTACAGGCAGAAGCCAATCAAGGCATCAGAGGCATAAAGGCCAACTCTATTTTCAACACACTGAAAGCTTTTCATGTTTGCCAGCCTGGCCTTCCACCTTGCTTGGGACATGATATATTCGAGGGTGTCTTATCCTATGATGTTGCACTGTTCCTGAAGTATTTCATCAAAAATAAGAAATGGCTAAGGATATTCACTTTTGAACCGGCGCATTAAGCAATTTAAATACAAAGGTTCTGATGCTGCAACAAAGCCGAGTACTGTAAATGTTGATGCATCCAAGCTGACTGGTCAAGCCATTCAAAACTGGAATTTCTTAAGACTGCTGCCTGTACTGATAGGTGACAAAATTCAAAATGCAGAGGATGATGTCTGGCAGTTGACTCTGCAGCTGAAAGACATTGTTGACCTGATTTGTGCACAAAATATTTCTGCTCCACAGGTAGCTTATCTTGATGTTCTGATCCAAGAATATTTGGAGTCAAGAAAGCTTTTATTTCCAGACAGCCCATTGAAACCAAAACATGATTTCTTAAGACATTATCCTTCACTAATTTTGAAATTTGGACCTTTGATCAGACTGTGGACAATGCGCTTTGAAAGTAAGCATGGCTATTTCAAGAGGGTGTGCAAGGCATTTGAAAAACTTTAAAAACATCTACCTAACTTTGTCAGAACGACATCAGCTTTATCAGGCATATTTGTCAGCAGGATCAGGATATGGTCAGTGTCTTCAAGTAAAAGACAGTTGTGTTTTTTATCCAAGCCTTTACAGTGATGCAGTCAAAAATGCAGTGAGACAGTTTGGCTTCTCAGAAAGCAACACAAGTGTATCAACAAGCATAGAGTACAAAGGTACATCATACAAGAAGGGGCATTTCCTTGTCCTCTAAAAATGATGAGTCTATGGAGTTTGGAGAGCTTCTCATGATTTTAATTCAGAATGATGCTATTTATTTTGTTATTGAGATCTACAAGACAGATTATTGTTCTGAATATCATCTGTATTCAGTAATGAAAAGTACTGTGTTACAGTGCATTAACGTTAATGGCTTAGTAGATTATTATCCATTACCATCATATGTCATTAATGGGCACAAAGTCATTCCACTGAGACACGGAGTGTCGTCAAAATAATATACATTGATGATGAAGAAACCACTTCTAAAATATTTTTTCTAGTTTGAAGAAATGTAAAATACAACTGACATTAGAGTGTTCAGTGTAAACGTAACCTATGTAGAAATGTGTAAAATATAATCTATGGAGTGGTATTTTTGTATTTCTTTCTTATTGTGTGAAATTTCTCATTTCTTTGCAGAAATGGCTGATTCAGACGAAACGTTCTGCGTACTGCCCATCAGTGAGAGTGTTGCCTGACCTTCCACAGATCAACAAAAACATTTTAGAAAGAAAGTTTACAACTCAGGATATAGATCAGTTTTGACTTTTATTCTTTTGTGTCAGTGTCCTCATAGATATTTTTTTTTTTGTGATTGTAAGACCAAAAGAAGCTTCTCTTTCTGTTCTCACCTTGTAGAAAATGGAGGCAAAAAATCTATTTATTACCTACTTTTTCAAATTTATTTTTTCCTCTTCACTACTGATAATGGGAAGTTTAGAAAACACTGTTGTTCATGTTTGCCAACCAACTGACCAGCAACACAACAGCAAAATTACAACATACCACCTGCTTTTACTGTCATCAGTGATGTTTAATATTTTTCAGTGATGGTCACTACATTTCCCAGAACGCATTTTCTTTGAGACTCCTAAATCAGGGGTGTTAAACACGCGGCCTGTGGGTCAAAACCGGCCCTCCAGAGGGTCCAATCCGGCCCGCAGGACGACTTTGTAAAGTGTAAAATTTACAGAAGACATTAACTGCAAATTGAAAATTTGTAAAACTGCAAATTTAAAATAATTTCTAGACCATGACAAGTTATTTTGATTTTAAGGTAAAATACTAGATTGCTCATTGTTATTTTGTATCTCATTTTTGTAATATTTTGTTTTGTTTTGTTGTTTTTGTCTTTTTTTGTCTGACCTTTATCATTTCTCATGTTTTTGCCTTTTTGTGTTTTCTTTTTGTCTCGTTTCTGTTTTTTGTCTAAGTCTTGTCATTTTGTTTCATTTTTTGTTTTGTTCTGTCATTTGTGTAATTTTTTGGTCTCTTTTTTGTTTTTTTGTAGAGTCGTTTGTCTCATTTTTGTCATTTTGTGTCATTTTTGTAATATTTTGTTGTCTTGTTTTTTTTTGTGTTTTTCCGTCTGACTTTTGTCGTTTATGATCATAAAGTAAAACACTATATTATTCAGTTCCAGAGTACCTGAGGCTAAATGTTGTGTTCCTTTGTAGACACTCTGTATCTGTAAGTTGTAATGTGTAAATGATAAACTGAGGCATAATGTTGTTGAAATTGAATGTATTTTTCGTAAGGAATTTCAAGTTGTTCATAATGTTTTGTAAAAACATAATTCCTTAAATGTGAACATTTTCAGAATGTACTTTTTTTTGCAAAAAAAAAAAAAAAGGAAAATTTGGAAGTATGGCCACTTATAGGTTATTATGGCTCTTGATTTTGCTGGTCTGGCCCCACTTCGGCCCCGCACGTTTCTTTTTACTGTCTGTAGATGATATTTACACGGATATAGACTTTAAGTAGTTATGCCGACGTTTTTCGGCGAGGTCTTCTTTATCGAGTATCTTTATTTCACGTAAATCCAGGTCTGACCGCGACGAATCTGCCGGACGAAACATCTGGAGACGAAATCTATCGCCAGTTAACCCTGATCACCAGTTAAACTGGAACACCGGCTTTTATTCGGACTACAGAGCCGCTGGAGTTAACCCGGAATTCGTAAGTAACTAAATAAACATTATGTGATTCCAAACCGCCGTGTGTAAGGTGTTATTAGAGTGTAAAAATAGGTTAATGTGTTAAATTAAACCGGTTCAGAGAGCTGGGCAGGCTGCAGCTGCTGTGGCCATTAGGTTGGTGTTTCTTTTGACGAGGGAAAAACTAGAGCATCCAACAACACTAAAAAAATCACTTCTCATGTTAATTTTGTGTTGGCCTCACAGCAGTGTATAAAGAATAACACATTAAACCTCATTACCTCAAGCTAGGGTTGCCACCTTTCAGAAATGAAAATAAAGAACGGCCGCCACGGTTCAATAAAGTTCACAGATTCAGACTTCCGGCATCAATAACTCGTTTAAATATACTTTGTCAAAACATAAACGATGCCTCTTTCCCATCATTGTAAGGTAGACATTGTGCTACAAGCCCAGTTTGATCAAAAGTAGCTGTCTTTCAAGTTGCAGGAATCAACATTGGTATCAACAGGAGCCAGTTGAAGGCTGCAGTGATTTTGAGACACTACAAAGTACAAGATTGAAGTTATTGAATATTTGTGTCTCTCTTCGCTGTTGCAGCGGTTTTGCAGTTTGCAGACCGTACCTGTTCACAGCCTGCTGTGCATTGACACCAATGTTATTTCTGCAGCTTGAAAGACAGCTGCATCATTTGTGGCTGTTACAGGAAAAGCTTGATTACCCAAATGCAGTAGCAACGAAATGGTATGGTACAATCTCATATAGAAGATATCCTGGTGGATCTAATAGGATATACCGTTGAAGTGAGGAGCCTGTTTAAAAGCAGGGACTTCTCTTCAGGAATTCTCTGGCCGTCCTGTTAGGGTATTTCCTCCACAGAGGAATTTTTGGCAACTCTGTAGTGGTTTGACACAAATGACAAAAAAATTGACTGAAACAGCAATAAATGCTTGAAAGGTTATCTTTAAAATTGAAAATTATTTCCAAACTCTATCAAGTGTCTTTTATCATTTTGAGTTAATTTCATGTTGAACAAATCTGGAGTCATTTTGGACCAATTTCAAGTAATTATGGACAATTATTGGGTCATTATTTTTAACAACTTTCATTGCATTTTGGACAAGTCTATGTTACCTGAGACAAGTTTTAAGACATTGTGATTCATTTCAGACACACTTTGAAACATTTTGACAATTTAGAACCATTTCATACAGTATTTATGTTGCACCATTTTTTTTTGCATCCTTCTGGACAGGTTTATGTCATTTAGGAACATATTTGTCATTTTGCAAATGTTAAATTCCAAGTCATTATTATTATTATTTTTTTTTAGTTTTATTTTTTTAGGTTTTATATTGAAGAGGGGGATAGAGAGAGAGGGGAGGATAGAAAGGAAAGATACAGGGTTGGGGTGAAATAGAGAAGAGTGAAAAGATAGAGAGGTGTGAGTGTAGAAAGGAAGAAAGTGTAGGGGTGAGATAGAGAGGGGTGAAAAGATGGAGAGGGGTGAGGCTAGAAGCAGGAGTGAGAGCAGAGGGGAAAAAGGGTGAGGACAGAAGCAGGAGTGAGAGCAGAGTGAAAAAGGGTGAGGAGAAGGGAGAGAAAGGAGGAGACATTATGGTGGCTGTCGCTTGCAACAGCCGCCTCACTTCTTCTTGTGCCACCAGCTCCAGCGACCTTTCTTCCTCTCAGTCTTGTCATCTTTGTCTTTGTGTTCTTTGTTCTTTGTCTTGTCTTTTTGCTCTGCTCTCTGCTCTCCATCTTTGCTTGGGTTCTGCTCAACGTTTGGCCCAGGCTTCTTGGTCCTTCTCAGGAAGCTGAAGCATCCCGTCTTCTTTTTCGTCAGCAACTCCTGCATGGCTTCATTTTCCTCCTGCAGTTCGTTTTGTTTCTTCAGGAGGTCGATCTTTTCTTTCTGCAGCATGATCTGCTGCTGCTGTAGGTCCAGTCTCTCTGCAGCCTCTTTTCTATGTTCCTCCTGAAATGCGCAGAGGAGCGCAGAAGACCAGCCACCGAAGCCTGGAGTTGTTGGATTTCTCGCCTGCAGCTGGCTAGACTTGGCGTTGTTGTTCTTTTCAGTCTCCAGTGCAGCTTCTGCCTGGACTTTATCAGCCATGAGCAGTCTGAACTTTTTGTCCACTCCCTCTTTGGTCTTGAGCAGCACATCTCTTTCCATCAAGAGATCCTCCTTCTCCTCCAGGATCTGGCTGCTTTCTTGCTGCAGCTGTTGGTTCTCCTTCAGAAGGTCCTCCTTCTCTGACAGGAGTGTTTCAAAATCCATCTGAAGGTTTTTGTGCTCCAGCTGAAGTAGCTTTTGCTGGTCTGCTGCCTCCTTTCTGGCTTGGTCCAGACGTGATTGGAGCTCTATGTGTCTGGAGAGTCTCTGCAGACATGCCCTTTTCTCCAGGGCCGTTGCCTGGTCTCTCTGGGTCTGCAGCTCCTGTTGGGTGGTCCAGAGTTTAGAGGAGAGACTCTTGTTGTTCCTCTCAGTCTTGAGATCTCTTTCTCATACAGAAGTTGGTCCTGCTGCAACTTCAGGTTCCTCTCTTGAAGCTGTTTTATCTTGTCTTTCAGTTTTTCAGCTTCATCTGGTTTTGGAAGGTTGCCTTCCACAGATGCAGCTCTGCATGCAGCGCTGAACATCCTTGTGCTGGCTCTTTGGGTATGTTGGGCCATCGTAGTTAAGTAGTGTTGAAGTGTTTCAATTCTCAGTGGTTGGAGAAAAGTCCTCAGTTGTCTTCTGAAGTTCCTGGGAGTGCTCTGATTGTCTGAAGAAAGTCGACAGATTTATATGTTTCAGATCGGAATGTATGACGTCGTTCTGACGTCCTGATGTGTTGTGACATCATAATGTGGTGTGACATGTCGTCCTTCGATGCTGTTGTAAGCGGGTGTTGTTGTAAGCGGGTGTTGTTGTAGCGCGCATGCGCCTTCCCCTGTTTGTTTTTTTTTGTTTGGGTTCCCACGCTCTGGGGGTTGTCATTGGAAGGCCAGACCGGTGTTCCAGTTTAAATGGTGATCAGGTTAACTGGCGATAGTTTCCGTCTCCAGATGTTTCGTTCACAGATTCGTCACGATCAGACCTGGATTTACGTGAAATAAAGATACCAGATAAAGAAGACCTCGCCGAAAAACGTCGGCATCACTGCTTAATAAAGTCTATATCCATGTAAATATCATCTACAGACAGTAAAAAGAAACGTGCGGCCGAAATAAAAAACACGTATTTTTCAAGTACGGTGAGAGGATTCGAAACCACGTAATCCAGCGATAAAATTACGAGACCACCGTTTTACTCATTGTGCTACCAATCAGCTCTGCAGCTTTCTGCTTCATCTATATAGATCACTGTCATCCTGTCAGGTGTTTAACACCTGGTGATTGTTCAGGAAACACGTCCATGTCAACTGGGGATAGTCACAACTTAACACAGGCTTCCTGGTTAAGAACGGTCAGAAAACTATTTATTGTCTCACCAAGAAAACCCACAACATAGAAGCACGTCCACTGCTGTGTTGTGTGTTAGTTTGTGTGTTCAGTGGAACAGATCCAGAGCAGAACTTCAGGTTTAACTCGGGTTTGTTCTCAGAAACACTCAGACCCTCAGCAGCCTCCCATCAGAACAACACGCAGCAGAACATCAGCTGATTTGCTAAAATACATCGGAACAAACTGAGACCACGTTGTTTAAACTAGTCACTCAGAAAACAATAAAAACTCGTTCAGTCATCCACGTCCTAACCGTCATTTCAGAGCACGTTAAGGTCAGGTGAATGCACATACAGTACCCTTTCTCCATACATTTTATATATTACTCTTTGGCTGTCGCCACAAGCCAAAGCCTGAAAAGCTGTGGTGGTGTCAGAGTGGACATATGGGGTGATAATTATTGAACACAATACACCGTCGACTCCCATTGCAGTTACTGCTTTCATTGTTTGAATTTAAATGTATTATTTTACAACTACAGATAAGATATTCATTGAAATGCCAAATGTAAAATATGTAACCTGTAAATATATTCTTCAAGTCCATATAACAAAACTGATTTAATACGGGAAAGCTTAAATATCTCTTGTTGATCAGAATTCTTTTTTAGTTGATTTAATTTACAATCACTGCAGCACTGATTAATTACCTTGTCACAGAAATTTTTATACAATAGAAATTTCTGTCAATGTTTCAATTGAGTATAGACACTCTGCAACACCACTTTAACCACCAGTCCTTTCAACTAAAAGTCACAGTGACTTGTGCAGCAAGTCCCACTTACATTGTTCTCAGGAAACATATCTATTTAACAGAAATTCGTCTAATTCATGTTACCAACATCACTGCATTCTCTTGTAACTGCAGTCTTCTTTCGGTCCTTCCGAGAGGATCTGGTGGCAGTAATTCTGTCTGTCCTCTCCATCTGAGAGAAATGGCATGTTAGTATAATGAAAATACAGGACATTTTGCATTTAGTGCTTCTCTTTACACTTCAGTCTTAATCGCATGAACTCACCCCAGTCATCATCGTCTTGTTGAAGCTTTTGTTTATGTACAGCTTTCTTTCATCTCTTAACACGCCATTTTCTATCTTTTTCATCTGTTAAAGAACACAGCCATATGGTAAAATAGTGATACAGTAGATGCAGTTTTACAACAAGGCCAATAATACATAAGAGCATGAGCCTCAGAAAGGTTTTTATGGGTGTAGCAACTTTTGTTTAGACATGTATTAATAGTTTTTTAAACTTTACACCTTGTTTTAAACAACTCTACATGCATAATTTTGACTATTTGCCATTAGCTGTAAATTTTCTGCTTCAGAAAATCCTCTGAAAGCCACCTCCTTTGTCAATATCGGTTTACGGTCATTTATGTTGAAAAGATGTGAAAACAAATCAAATCTCTCATTAGAAATGCAAGATTTGAAAGTTGCTAAGCAGAGGGAGCTGACTTTGTTGTATTCATGCTAACATGATAATAGATTATTGTTCTACAAAGTATTAAAATTCACTTCATATATATTAACAGTAGAGCTGGCTCACTAGGCCAAGATCAGTAAACCTTGTTCAAGACACAACATTACCAGAGGTGAAGACAAAACTACACCATTTAGTCAAGTGTAGCCTCTCTGCATGTTGAAGAGGGACAAGAATAATAAAAACGTACTGAACCTTCATAGAAGGAGATTTTTACTTCTGCATACCGTGCTCAGAGTCACCGCTGTCTTCATCATCACCATCATCTTGTCTTGTGGTTGCAATCCTCTTTGGTTTGTTAACAGCTGAGCTTCCTGAAGTTGAGTGTAGGCTCCTGTCTATCTGTGAAAGATGTCATTAGCACCATAAAAATACTAAACTCAACCAAACTGATTGTTGACACTTACATATTGCAGTGATAGTAGAGCCTTAAAGGTGCATTTCTAATGATACTCTGTCAAAAGCTATGGCAGGCTGCAGAAAACATAGTTACGTTCTCTATTTCCATTTACAATAATATATGTAAGTTTAGACCTTATCAACCAAGTTAATCCAGTGAAATAGGATCCATGTCAAATTAAAGCTGCAAGCAGTGTTGGACGGGTCCTCGCATCCTTGCCGGTTCGGCGAATCCACGCATGTCCACCAGGCGGCGCTGCGACTGAGAGTGCATGTCGGCCTGTGGATGTGATAAGGGCTGGAGTCTGATCACACATGTAAAATATCGGGCAGATTGGAGCATGTTCAGGCCACTTACAGAGCTTTTCCTGTCCATGCCACCAGGTGGCACTGCGACCGAGAGTGTTTATTGGGCTTATGGATGTGATCACGGTTGGACTCTGATCACACATATAAAATTTCAGGCAGATCGGACCATGTACAGGCTAGTTATAGAGCATTTCCTGTCCATCCAACAGGTGGCGCTATGACTGTGGCTGTATTTCAGTATGTGAATGTCATCAGGGCAGGACTCTGATCACACATGTAAAATTTCAGGCAGATTGACAGATGTACAGGCCAGTTACACAGCATTTCCTATTTCATGGCAAAATGTCAAAATTCCTCTGGAATGCCATTTTCACGCCCCCATATTACATTTGAGACTGGTCCATCTGAGGCTTGTCACATCTGACTCTGGCACATTTCAGCAGCAGGAGATGTGCAGAGTCCAGCAGGTTTTGAGCTCATGCTGACTCTCAGCATGACATTGCAATGCACAAAATATTATGCATTGCACATTTTTATATTGTGGTGTTGTATATAGTTGTGTTCACATTGTTTCAATATAGTTGCTGTCTATTGTATATATTAATCTCCTGTATTTCTTTGTGTGTTTGTGTTATACCCAATTCATCTGTAAATTTTGTAATAAATCTGACCTTTATTTCTGCAGAAGTGCTTTTGGTGTTTTTTTTTACATAAATATCTGTATGGGAGAATGTGTTTACAACAATACATATAATTGTATGCTTTTAAGTGCTGCCAAGTCTTTTGAATGTGTGCGTGAATGCAGTGTTTTGAGCGTACATATTACCTTTTATGATGAAGGAATGGATGTAGATCTGCTAATGTGTATGGAGTTTGAATAATTGAAAATTCTAGGTCTATGGATGTGTGGGTTTTTGGTAAGAGTATATGGTGCAGTTATACATTGAAATAACAAAGACAGGTCAGGTCAAAAAATGGTCATTTATTTGAGTTTTTTTAAAAGTTATTTTTCATTTTGTGGTGGGGTGGAGGCTGACACTGTCTCATTCTCACTTCCAAGTTCTGTTACATCTGTGTGGACATAAAGAAGATGCAATTGTAAACATAATAGTACATTCATATTTGAGTCATGCATATTGCAAATGTATTGGTAATGATGTAGTTTATATATAGTACCAGTACTGACCTATATTGTCCATGTAAAAGTCTAACTCCTCTTCCAGCTGAGAAAGTTGACTTTGCAGCCTTTTTTTCTCCTCCTCCAACCATTGTTGGGTTTGGATTGCAGCCCTGGTCCTCCTGTTGCTGGCGTTGAGTGTGTTAATACTCACTGAAGCTACGTTCAGGACTGTTGCTCTCCAGCTCTTCTTTGCTGACATCTTCATCAGTGCAGGCATACTGTAGGCAAATCATATATTTATAAATACAGCATCATCATGGTGTAAACAATAATGAACAGGGCCTCATTGATTTGTACAAGTTAGAGCACTTAAGTTGAAATCTGTGTGATTTTAAAGGAAGTTGAATAATTTGCCTTCTAGAAGCATCAGTTTGTCCCATAGAGGGCTGTCCTCCAGACAGTCAACCTGGGGAATGCTGGAGGAAGAGGGGGACGGAGAGGTATGAGCTGCAGGTTTCTTCGCCATTTTCGTTGTCAGTACGTTTTTCAATATGTATACTCTTCCATACTTGCGCTCTACGTAATTTTTCTGAAAAACTACACATGTATAGAAAAGCTCCAAGCCTCAAATCGGTCAAGCAAATAATTTGTTCCTTTTTTTTAAAAAAAAAAAAAAAACAAACATGCGCATGGATGGTAGCTGAATTTCAACTGTGAGCTCAAACAGACAGAAATCTTAATTACAGCTGTCAAGTGAAAAATGTAATTGTCTTAATCAAAATAATAAGGTGTGATTAGTCATCATTCATTGCAGCCTATTATTGTGATAAACAAGTAACAAATTTAAAAACAAATTTGAAATACTCAAATTTACTTGTACTTTGTGGGGAAATAAAACAACAGTTTCTTCTGCTCTGTTTATTTTAGCTAGTCTTTCATAAACTAGCAAACATAAAGCTATTGGTAAACTGGCAGTAGCCACTCACTCTGGCTCTTATTTAGAATGAGAGGCTTTTCTCATGTAGGCAAATGCACTGGACACAGAGAAAAGGAGATCTGTGTAAGCAGAGGAGTTACTAATCACTTCTTTCACATTTTATCACAAACTTCCTTTCTGATTAAAGCATTTGTTTCTGATCCATTTTCGTTACTTTTAATCCATGAGAGAGATGTCTCTCAGAGCAGAGCATGTGTGAAGATGGTGACAGGCAGCTGTCTGTCAGGCTGCAGCAGCTCTGTTCACAGATACAGAGCCAGGAATGCTCAGAATTGTGGTTCTTTTTAAAATATTTTTTAATTACTGGTATAATTACTCTTATTCTCTTCTGTGGAAAGCTGAGAAGGACGTTATGAAAGATCGCAGTAAAAAGCCCTGGTGAATGGATGTACACCATGTATGTATGTGCTTTTGTGTACCGTTACCTTGGAAAGTACTGGTAAAGTACCCCAATCTCTGTATCTCTGGATGGTAAATGACGGTGGTGCCTCTCTGGTGAACTGTGGCAGGATGAGTGGGACTCCTGTCCAAGCACCTCGTCTTCTCTGGATGATGGTGATGATGATGGTTTGTAGTCTACATCAGATCCACTGTGGCTGGATAACAGAGACTCCTCTGTGAGCATCTCATCTCTCCTGGATGGTGATGGTGCTGATGGGGGGGTTTATCAGGTCCATCACCACACCTCCCTTCGACAGGTGTCTGTTCACCTGCTGAGGGGCAGTGGTCCTTTTTGGCCTTCACAGCAGGGCAACAGAGGGAAAAACAGGGGAAATGATCAATTATGCAGATACATTAGTGTATTATTATTACTGCATGACACTGTGGGGTCTTTAAGCAGCTCCTTCAGTAGCAGACTGAGACATCCACCCTGCAAGAAGGAACGCTATCACAGGTCCTTCATTCCATCTGCTGTAAGACTTTATAACATCAGGATCAATGGCTGATGTTAACATAAACTGGACTATATCATATCATCTTAAATCATGGTAAAATCTGCAAACAATTCCTTGCACTGCTGGCATTTTTCTGCACTTTCACAGTTACATTTATTCCACAAGCCACTTCATGCTGATGTCACTTATAGTGTAGTAAGACTGTATTTATTCATTTTTCATTCTTCATTCTTGTATATGCTGGATATATTATTGTTGTTATAATTATTATCTTTACTGTACATATGGTTAGTGCTACTCTGAAAGATTTTTGCTGCTGTAACACTGGAAATTTCCCCTGACCTGGGGAGTAATAAAAGACCATCTTATCTTATTGTTCAGTATGAAACCTTTACATTGCCAACGAAAGGCCTACATCTCTACATCTACCTACCTGTGAAAATTACCTGAGTTTCCCTGTCTAAACAACATGTGGCACGTTTCTTCTTGCTGGACTCTGGCCTACATATGACTGTCTAAACATTTTAAACATTTTAGTCAAATTTTAGTCAAGGAAACAATCTAACATTTCAGTCATATTTTAGTCATTTTTTCTTGCTTTCTCTCATTCAATTAGGCTTATAATCCTCTGTAGAAACAAATTTGTTTGCATGCATTTTTTCCAGAACATGTCAGACAGTTTGATCTGACTGACTAAAACTACAAGGACAGCTGCTTCTTCCAGCCTCCACAATCCAGACAATTGTAGAAGAAATGCAAAATGTCCATGAGTTGGGAGAGGATTACGCTGTAGGTAAACTCAGAGCACTTTTGAAAAATGACTTGACTCTTACAGATGATGTTATTGCTAAAATCTGTGATTGTATTGTATTAAGCACTCAGATCTGTTCTCTGCATGTCACAAGGGACTGCTAAGAACAGCATATTCCAGAGGTCAGGTTTTCAAAATATATGTTCAAATATATAGAGCCTATGAAAATACCATTAGGAAATGATGAGAACATGATAGAAAAGTTTGCTCATTACATACCTGTGATGAAAACATTGAAAGGTTTGTTAGAGTCTGAATTATGAAAAAATTCGATTGCTCAACAGTCGTGTGAAACTAAGTCAGAGCTGTGGGACATAAATGATGGACAAAACTTTAAGTCTAACCAGTTCTTCAATGACAATCCAGGATGTTTGAAACTGATTCTATACCAGGATGCGTTTGAAATTGTCAACCCCCTTGGCTCGGCAAAAAAAGAAACACAAGGTTGTTGCCGTTTATGTTTCTGTGGCAAATTTACCGACTCATATCCACTCCAATATTAATCACGTCTCTCGTTTTACTGTGTACTGAAAATGACCTGAAATATTTTGGAATTGCCAAGGTTTTTTCAGAGTTGTTGACTGATTTAAAAGTCTTGGAAGAGAATGGAATAAATGTTGAGGGTGAAACTGTCAAAGGAGCTCTCTATTGTGTTGCTGGGGACAATTTGGGTTCGCAGAACATCGGTGGCTTCACTGAAAAACTTCAGTCGTGCTCCTTACTTTTGCAGGTACTGTGAGATTACAAGGGATGAGTTCATGAGTGATCCAAATTTTTGCGGCCCACAGCGTACTGAAAATTATGATACTGCGATTAATGGTTTACAGGCAGAAGCCAATCAAGGCATCAGAGGCATAAAGGCCAACTCTATTTTCAACACACTGAAAGCTTTTCATGTTTGCCAGCCTGGCCTTCCACCTTGCTTGGGACATGATATATTCGAGGGTGTCTTATCCTATGATGTTGCACTGTTCCTGAAGTATTTCATCAAAAATAAGAAATGGCTAAGATATTCACTTTTGAACCGGCGCATTAAGCAATTTAAATACAAAGGTTCTGATGCTGCAACAAAGCCGAGTACTGTAAATGTTGATGCATCCAAGCTGACTGGTCAAGCCATTCAAAACTGGAATTTCTTAAGACTGCTGCCTGTACTGATAGGTGACAAAATTCAAAATGCAGAGGATGATGTCTGGCAGTTGACTCTGCAGCTGAAAGACATTGTTGACCTGATTTGTGCACAAAATATTTCTGCTCCACAGGTAGCTTATCTTGATGTTCTGATCCAAGAATATTTGGAGTCAAGAAAGCTTTTATTTCCAGACAGCCCATTGAAACCAAAACATGATTTCTTAAG